>NW_010235900.1:0-9542 GCF_000690775.1 Eurypyga helias
TGAAGGTGGTGTCCTGCTGCCTCTCGTGTTCCCGAGGTGCTGGTGGGCGGGAGGCCTGCCACAGCCTGCTGCCTCCCTCCTCAGGGAGCCATGGGCTCCTCCGCAGGCCTCTGCAAGCGGGGGGGAGTGCGGACACAGAATCATAGAATGATTTGGGTTGGAAGGGACCTTTAAAGGTCATCTAGTCCAACCCCCTACAATGAGCAGGGACATGTTCACTGAGACCAGGTTGGCATGCCTGGGTGTGGGGCGTTGGAGGCTGCCCAGGCCAGCCAGCGCTGCTTCACTGGAGCAGAGGTGTTCCTCTGCCTCAGCAGCCTTGGGCAGCTCGGAGCGGCACCCCTGCCTGCTGCTAAACCAGCTACTGTGGATTGAACGTATCTGTGAAGGACACCCGCTAGCTCTAAGGACTAGCAAAGTGATCTGCACGTGGAGCTCCCACTGAAAGCTAACTGGTCTGGCTGTGCTGCTGCTTCTCCTTTAAAGAATCCTTGGCTAAACAGCTGGTTGGGGTGGAGTTACTGTAACAGAGGCTTTCAGTTTCGTTTCTTTTTTTCCTTTCTGCTCTTAGAAGAAAGGACCAGAGTTTTCTTTTTATGCAGCAGAATAAAAAGAAAAATCATGACGGAAGAGAGCAGGTTCTGCAAAAATTGGTAAGAGATCTTTCTCCCTCTCCACCCCTACAAAGTCTGCAGATTTCAAGTTTTCTAGGATTTTCCTTAATGTTATCTAGGTCTCCTGTAATGGGGAGAAGAGGAAGAACCACATGACAGGAGGGGTGAACTCTAGCCATTGGGTAGTAAACGAAAGTATTTTGTACACATTTTCACATTTCTGTGTTTCTGGTTTCTTACTACTTTGCTGTGGAGAGTTTTCTTCCATAGCCCCCTCCTATGCTGCATGTCCTCCTTTTACATAATATCACAGTGGGTAATTTTGCAGTATCTGGCAGAGGAGTTAGTGCATCAACTATGCCAAACCCAGCAGCTGCCTCAGTTTTCCCCCAAGGCTGATGTTTCTTTCTGTTGCTAGATTGCAGTTAAATGATAAAATACTCTTTTTTTTCACGATAGTTGGCCATCTCTCATAGAACAGAAGGCTGAAAGGGGCCATGAGGACAGCGTAGATTGGTGTGTCTCAACTAGTAGCTAGGCCACTGGGCAAATTATATGAACGAGGACTGTGAAGCAATTAAAAAGGAGTAAAACTTACAAAGGTTAAGCACGAGCTTAGCCTCGATTTTATTTGGTCACAAAGGAAAACCAGTGCTCAGCCTTGTACAACAGAGTCTGCATACTATGTCCTGAAAGGTTGTAGAGGACACTGAATAAAGCAGTTGCTGCACACTGATCAGATTCCTTGGCAGACCTACTTTGCCTATAACTTCTGATAGATGCTTCTAACCAATTATTAAAAATTCTGGTGACAGAGATGACACATTCTCACAGAAAATCCATTCCACTGCTTATCCATCATGATCATGAGAAGCTTCTCCTCATGATTAAAGCAGATTTCCTTGAGGCAACTTACCTTTTCTAGGAAAATGAGATGAGTTCACTGCCCCAGGGTTTTTTCGCTGTGGCTGCTCTGTTTTGGGGCTGGGCTGTTTGCAATTTATGTGGCTTCATCCTGGCTATTCCCCCCACACTGAGCAACCACCAATATTTTGGGCAGGCTGGTTCTGTGGCCCAGTCATGATGTCAGAGTTTGGAACAAAGGCTTGTGCAGAAAGCACAGATGGTAACAGCTATTCTGCCTCACCTATCTCCTTGAAGTAGCAGAGCTGGAAGCTTTCATGCCTGTTCGGGCAGTCTTCCTACTCTTGTAGGCCAGAAAGGTTGCATGGCCTTAGATATTCCATGCTGTATAACCTCATGTTCAGGAATAAGAACTGCATTAGACGAAGAAGAACAGGGTTGGGTGTTGTTTGCGGTTCTTTTGCTTCCAAGGTGGCTATTGTTCAAGGACTGGCTGGGCATAGGTATGCCTGTGAGAGGTGGTGAATGTCATTTGCTTTATTTGTTCCCCCCTTCTCTGCTCTTCAAGTGTTAGACTGTCTTTATCTTAACCTGGAAATTTTCTGACTTCTGTTCTTCCTATTTTCCCACTGTTTGCGTGGTGGGATGGTGGTGAGTGAGCAGCTCTGTGGGTGCTTGGCTGCTGGGCAGGGTCAACCCACCACACCACTTAATTTACTCTTCTCTCTTTCCCATTTATGTGCTCGGTAGTAAACGAGATGTGTCTGCTGACAATTTCTCCCTGCATGAGGCCCACTGCTTGCGGTTTCTCACTCTCTGTCCAGAATGTGATGAACCAGTTGCCCAAAAGGATATGAAGGACCACCAAACAGAAGCACACAAGCAGGTGAGGAATGCTACATGTTCTTCACAGTTTTCTTGCAAAAAGCTCTGCCAGCCCTGAAGTAGAAAGTTCATGGTACCGTGGTCTATATTAACTAGATTTGAACTTCTGTAATTGTTTGACCAGAAAATCTGTAATGGTCTTTAGGGGCTGGTTACAGCATCTTTTGGTCTTACTGCACACAGCTTACGACAATAAAGCTTTCACTGTGGTATCTCCATTTCCCCAGCAATACGAATTACAGATCAGGTGTGGATGCATGCTCCTAGCGCTTCTGTATTAGCAGAGCATGCAAGTTAAATGATTTGATTAGAGAAAGACAGACAGTACCGGATCTGACATAAACCTGGCTTTTACAAAGCACTTTTTTAAACAAAACTGAACAGGTAGAGTAAATTTATCATCTCTTCATATAGTGAGACAATAGTATGTTTAGTATAGCACTAAGAACCTCTGGCTAGAGGTACTGTTGGAGTATGGGTACACAGGCATGACTTTTTATTGTTTTACTAGTTTTATCGCTTTAGCAATTCCACTGATTTCAGTTATTTAACAGAACACATGAGTAGCTCTCATGGCCAAGCTGTAGAAAACTAGCATACCTCTTACTTTTTCAAAGGTGCTGTTTTAATTCAGACCAGCTGAATATCAGACCTATACTTTTAAGTTAAACCTCAATCAAAATTGTGAATACACCCTCTATTTCACACCACACTTTTCATTTCACCTCTGGAAGCTGGATCCTCACACAGAATGACAGTCTCCTGCAGAATTTTCAGGTGTCTGTATTCCTCAAACTCTCATCAACACTGCTCAGGCCTGACAGAGAAACAAATCCATCAACAGCTTGTCAATGATTGGGGTGAAAATGACAGGAAGATGGTCTGAGCAGCTTGAAGTTGTATTGACATACGAAAGCACTAACCATCCTCCTACACTCCCAATGAACTGCTGTATGTTTGGCTTGCAGGTCAGATGTAATCTTTGTCACCAGAGCATGCAGCAACACCAGTTGGAGCATCATGAGGTAAGTGTGGAGTGCAGTACTTTTTACCTTTTAGGCTGGCCCCTTTGACCAGCCGCTAAGAGTCACACTAATGGGCTCCACAGCAAAAAAACATGTAAATCCCTGACTCCTGTCCTGGGCCATGAAGAAACTTAAACCTCTCAATAGTTGCAGTGTTTTGGCATACCTTTCCTCCCTGTAAATTAATATATCCCATGGTGGTTGCCCATCCAGTTTTGATGGGACAGCCTGTTCCTGGAGATAAGCTATTACTTTCTCATACTTGGCACCTCAAGCTGATATGGGATTCACAAGGACATTTCCATCCTGCCCCCACGCTCATATTATCTGGTTTTCCAAATGAGAGGTTATGCAAAGCGAGAGTCAAGGAAACAGCTAAGGAGGAGATACACAAAAGACTGGCAGAGGCTGGGAAGTGAGAGTGGCCTGTCCATGCCAGCTGTAGTCTAACCGTTTCAAGGAACTAAAGCAGTGAAGAGACAACAGGCTTCCCTGGTGGTGGTAGCTCAAGTACTGGAATTTTCTAGGTGGACTTGCACTCTATTGCTAATGACTGCTGGCACAGAACATCTTCACTGCTGTTAATTCCCGTTTTGCCTTACGTTGCTGAAATCATCCTAAATTAAAGATAGCCTAGATAAGTAAACTCCTAATACAGCTAAGCCTGCACTGGTTGTGTAGGTACCCCTGACGGAGGGCGTTCTTAAACAGTCACTCATTGCTCTCACCCAATGCCCTCTTTTAGTGCTGATAGGAAATTTGCAATAATTTCCTCTATTCACGCGCAGACCAAGGAATGCCACAAACGAGCAATGAAATGCAAGATCTGTGAGCTTGAAATGCCCTTTGACAAGCTGCAGGAACATCTGGACACCTGTGCCAGCCGAACAGAGTTGTGTCGGGAGTGTAACAAATACATCATGTACAAGGACCATAAGAAGCACAAAGACATTTGTCAGAACAGTGATCTGTCCTGTCATAAGGTTGTAAACTTTCAAGCCAGGGAAGCATCCACTAACGCAGCATCTATGTCACCCACTGGTAAGCAGAATTCCTCGTTGTCATGGACTGGGTCAACTCTGTTAAACGTCAGTGAAAATTCTCCTGCAGTCTCTACAGTTCTCAGTAATCCAGGCTGGAGGGGATTGCTGTTTAACCAACCACAGTGAAGGGCCAAGTGTTGCTTTCTATTATGCTGGTTATTGTAAAGCCAGAGTGGTTCAACTGACTGGTAGCTCTTTGGCCTTGTTCATTTATGCCTCCCTTACATCCTAGAAGTAAAATTTCTTCGGTCAGAAAATAAGTGGAACTTCTTCCACTTTTTTTGTCACATAGGAGAAAATATGATTTAGAATTTCCTCCTACTTCATACATAAAGCCAGTGATGCATACCTTGATTTCCTGAAGTTGGGAGCAGCTTTCTTAGGCCTAAGGTATTGGACAGAGTATGTCAAGACAAAAAATTAATGAATCCTGGAATCATTGATGATTCCAGAAAAGAACAGGAATCAGTAGGTGCAGTGGTTAGCAAAATAAGCTATAGAGAGCAAAACCCCCTAGCAACAGAGTTAGCTAGGCCACGGCAGGAATGAAGCATCTTGAGCCACAAAATATGGGGCTGGAGTGGTATTTCAAATATCCTGAAGTTTGCAAGAAGGGACGGTGGATGGGTTTTGTGTGGGCACAAAAGCAAAATGCTGTCACAGGTCTAATTCCTTCTTGGTCAGTAGAATCAGCATTCTGTTTTTTTCTAGAACCAGTGACCATAAGTGGATCTGAGCAGCCTGTCTAGATAACTAGAGTCAGAACTGTTTCTCTCCATTTTATTTCCCTCTGAAGGTACTGGTGGCAAACTTTGTCAAACATGCAATAAGTCATTCCCAGATGACCAGTACTCCCAACATCAGGTAAGCACGTTTGAAAATGAACACGAGAATGCTCTGTGCTTAATTTCCAGCCAGGTTATTTCTCTGAAAACCTATATATTAGGTAAGAAAAGCAGCATGTCTTGGCTCGGAACTTCATGATACATTGTGTTCAGCTGAAGCATCACTGTGAGCTGGTGTCCACTGTGCCTGCCCATGACTCAAGCCTGCTGCAATTCCCAACATCCCACCCAGCTGGGTGTAATGCCAATCTTCAACTCACTGTGCATGCTCTCTTTTAACAGGATAAATGCAGTGCAGCCCATAAGCTGACCAAAGTTCTTGCTGGCCAGTCAGCTGCAAACCTCAGCAGTGATCCACCACAGCCTTCTTCCTCCCTGAATTCCTCTTTCCACTCCAAGAATGCAATGGCATGGAGAGATGTCCGTCCCAAAGGGAAAGGCAGGCACCAGCCATTGACCTCCAAAAGCTTGCTTAAGCCCCCAGAGAACAAAAAGATTGGCTTCCCCTCTCCCACAAGAGGTGAACATTCCGCATCACCTCAAGCTCTTAAAGACACCCAGTCTTTTGACGTGCTGGTGACCTGTGCCCATTGCGACATTCTTCTGCCGCTTCCAACCCTTCAGAAACATGAGGTGAGAAGTGACACATTGGACTCGGCCTCCTACGTGCAGAGGGCCATACCTACAGGGTCACTACTTCTGTCCCCACTGCCTGGGGTCCCAGTGCCCATTTCTGGATTCCATAGCTCCTTGAAATACTGGCTGTAGGCACATCCTTTCTGCAAAGCATGGAATTTGTTAATTCTGTTAACTATTTATGCTCACATCTACACAAACAAGATCTATTGCCTATAGTCTGCTTGAGTTTAGGAAAATAATAATCATGACTCAAGCCATTAATTTTAAGCTCATATCCTGAAAAGTCTTCAGCAACTGTCTTTATTTGCTGAAGGCTGAAGTTGTTCCTGCTAAGCAGATGTGTGATTATATCTCAGCTGCATCAGATATGGAGCTACAGATAATTTCCCATCCCAACAAAAAGGCCCAGTTGCCTCCCTACTGAATACGATTGCATGTTGGATATGATGTTAAATTCTCCTCTGATGTGACTGTTACTTATTTTTCTAGATCAAATGTCTACATGTCACATCTCTGAAAAACGCTAGTATGAAACAAAAATCAAGCCATGGAGAAAAAGGTATTGTAGAATTTCAGAAATTTAGAATAGAATTCATCATTTGGGATTATTCCACATTGGGTTAATAGGAGCAATGGGATGTTTTGCAGAGGAAGCGCATCTAGAAAAACCAATACTCAGAATATCACAAAGCTCTTCATATTTCAACACACAGCAGGTTCCCACGAGGTTGTGTTAAGCAAGCATTACTTCAGAGCCAGTATGTTTTCACTCTCTTGGCTTAGTCTTAACACATATTGTGCCTCTCAAATTATGCTGCTGTGAAGAGTGCAGTACCTTCCCTACTGTAAGCAGAGATCAGCACAAAAGATTTCACAGAACAGATGTTCTGCACCAGGTCTGTTTGTTCCAACACTGAATGGAGATGTAGAGAGTAGTTTTGAAAACAAGAAGTACAATTATCTTTTCTCCATAGTAAAAATTGCATATCCAGTAGAAGCATTGATATAATTATGCCTCCAGTTGAGCTTGCACTGATCCATAGACAGTAAATAAGTCTCTTTCCTCACCCTGTCCCAGGCAGCTGTGAATCTTAACACCTCTCTCTCTGCTAACATCTTTCCCTCTGCTTTTCAGTTCCTAAGCAGGATTGTTTCCTCCAGTACAATTAATTAAGTGAAACTGAAAGCAGTTGTTCCCAGTCTGTCCTTTTGCTACTTGGTTCAGTAAATGATGTATAACTTCTCCCTGTAAAACTTTCGTCTCCTGGTAAATTAAAGAGAGAAGGCACCAAAGTGAGAAATAGGGGGGTTGTCTAGTTTTGAATTACAGGACTCTAGTCTTGAAATGAAAGTAAGTACATGGTAATTACTCAGATTATTTGACTTGCACTGAGGTTTATTTATATTGTTCAACTGAGTGATGACACAGGAGGGCTGTAAAACGAACTTTAAAAACACTCATAACTGGGCTTTGTTTGTTTTACAGAAGAGACTTTCTTCAGCACTCATGATTAAATCTGGAAATAGAGGCATGTCTTCAGGCTGAAGCTTCAGCTCAGCTTTCATAAAAGGCACTGAGAGTGCGACAGCTTTGGTGACAAATAAAAGCGACTTACTACTCTGGATCAAGAGCAGAGAGTGACTCAGATTTTTATTCCTTATCAAGAGAGGCATTGAAAAGGTTTCACTAGAAGACTAAAAGTGGTGGGGCTCAACAGCTGTTATCATTGCAAATATTTCTGCGTAAGCCTGCCTTAGGAATGTACTTTTCACACCCACTTCAGTAAGGAGTGCAGCTTATTTAAAAATGTTTGTTCTGGGGGAGAAAAGGAAATAAGGAATTCAGAATTCCTTGTCACGCTGAACACCACCAATTCCTCTTGTCCTTGCTGAGTGCTGAGACCTTGGTGTTTTTCAGAGCATGGCACAGTGAAATTAAAAACCATTAAATCCTGCTCTCCTTCACTTCAGTGAACGACTGAAGCTAAGGCTAGTACAAACGGCCTGGTTTGGAGATGCCAGAGACATCCAGCTCACTGAGGGTGTTCATCTTCTGACACACAAATGGAAACTGGCAGAGCCCCATGGTGGAAAAGTGAAACACGGAGAGCGAGTGGATGCTTTATACTAACGCCTGTGAACATTTCTGCAGCAGCCTTTGCTGCTTGGCATCTCACATCAATAAACACGTTAACAGAACAAGGTGCCATTTTCCTCTCATCCACCTTTAGCAGTGTTCAATCTTACAAGCTGCTGGCTGGAACTCATGTACACATGCTGACCTGTCATCTGAGTATGAATGTTCTCAGATCCGAACCTGTTGGCGTCTGCATCGTTTATGCACAAGTACACATGGGATGTGAAGTCAGGCTGAGGTCACAAACTCTCTCAGTGATTCAGCAAGCTCAGGCTCATTTATGCATGTTGCAGGCATACCCGTATGGGCAGGACTCAGCTGAAATGCCCCGATGGGTGTTTCAAGAGCAGATCCAGCCTTGTAACCGCTGGGCTGGTGCCAGCAGTGTGAGTGGGAGTGCGGCTGGTCGCGTGGCCTGGGTGACTTCCGAGGCTCCCTTAACCTCTGCAGCACTGAGTCTGTAACGGTCAGCAGCTTTTCCTACGAGCATCCAGGGCTCCTTAGTCTGAACGGGAAACTGCTACTCCAACGCCCAGAGCGCAGAACGTCACCCCCGTCTGTCTCAGGTGTTGCGCTGGCCGGAGTCTGGTGAACCACACTGGAAAGCTTACAGGAGTATTCTGTAAGAGTTTAGGAGGGATTTTCAAACACAGTCTAAGACAGCACTCTGGCGTTTAGTTTGAGCTTTACAAAAATTATCTGAACTTCTGGCGAGCCGAGCTAACAGTGAACTTGGTGCTGTGAAACAGAGTTTTCTGGATTTGGGGGCAGAAGCTGTGAAAGCATGTCTGTTAAAGCCATATCTCTCTGTGCATAAATTTATCCTCTTTTATTCTGCACTCATTAGAATTTCACATAGTTTAGTGTTGTTATTATTCTTTGACACACACCACAGCAAGGACTTGATGGATCTCCACACAAGCAGCTCTCCCACCGTTGTGTATTTTGGGGTCTGTGCAGGTTCCAGCAATGCTGGCCTTACTAGGCCTCACCAGGCCTCACAGGAACTCTTCCTCTACTGTTTTTCAAAGTCTGTTAGAAGAGGGCTGGTGAACATCACATGCTCTGAAGGGAGTCCACAGTAAATGAGTAGAACAAGCTCAGAGACAAACTGGGCAGGCAGCTCACGCTCCACAATGTAATTCTTACACGGAGAAAGACACGACAACATGTTCATCGCTTTTGATGAGGAGCTGTGAAAGCTCCGCTGCTCAAATGCAAAGGAAGATAGTTTGCATCCCGAAACAGCCCAGTTTACCAGGCAGGGCAACAAACGGGCAGAACAGGCAGGCAAGGGAGCACGATCCCACCATGCTCCAAGACGGGTTATCCTGACAGCACGGGGCACAGGGGGGTGACATCCTGTTCTGCGGGACAGGAGACGACGGGGCCGTGTCTGAAAAGTGCCCCAAAGCTGGCACGGGAGCGCAAGGCCTGCTCGGTCCCTCCGGCCCTTCCCGCGCTTCCCGGGGCCTTCCCGCCCGAGCGGG
>NW_010235901.1:0-5706 GCF_000690775.1 Eurypyga helias
TCCAACTTGAGATGTTCTATGATTCTAATCAAGTTAGTGGAGTTGCTGCCAGTTCCACCCTTGCTTCCACAGTGAGCAAAATCCCCAGGAGGAGCCTGGGGGAGTAAAGTCTGGAAAGTTTCTGTTGGGATTTCTGTAGGAGTTACCTGGTGGAGGTGGCTGCCAGGAGCTGTTGATGGGATAGCTCTTTAGCCTTGTCCCTTTCCCAGAACTGTGGCCATGTGGTGGACTGCTGGGGTGCTCTGGTTGTCAGCAGGCTCCTAGCTGAGAGAACCAGGGTGCCGGTGACAGGGCTACAGCCTTTCCGACTTGCTGACCCTGGACTGGCTGTTCTGTTTGTGCTAAGCAGAGACACACGGCGTCACCTCAGAGATGAATGTGAACCAGGTATTTCCACAGCGTCCACCCCAAGCCTTGCTTCAGGTTCTGTGATACTGCAAATGCTGATGCATTGCCTCAGCTTTCCTTCTCATAACCTCGTCCCTGTCACCTCTCGGTGACTTCTGATAATCCCTTTGCTTCCAGAGGCCATTCACAGCTAAATAATCTTCTGAATAACAACTACCGTATCCTACTCATTAGGAACTGAACATAAGGTACAGCTGAAACATGGCTGTGTGTTGAGGAGGTGATTTGCTGTTGTAGTCTGTAAATGTATGCTGGGCTCTGCTAGACCTTTTGTTGCCACGACCTAATGTAACTGGAAAGATGCTACACAATTTCTTGTCGTTACAAGGGATAAGTGACCTCAGGGTATTCAGGTCAGGACAATGCTGTGAAACAGCTGGCAAAATAATGCCCAGAATAATTTTCAGTTTCGATTTCTATTTGTCCATTTGATAGGCGGTTGATACTGAGGTTTAAAATGTATAAAAATACTCCTCCAACTGTCAAAAAAGGGGCAGTGGTGGAATCTGCTGCCATAAGGCTGGTATAACTCAAGTGTTACATGAGCAGTTGGAATCCAGGTAGTTGATTGCAACTTTTTTTCCTCCTCTTTTTAACCAAACTGTGGGAGACTGAAGATGCTTACAAGCTGGCTTTCACTACTGAGTCACGGCCGCTCTTCATTGGGGTCAGTTGCGGTGCTTTCTGTTTGCTCTGCGGAGCTGTGAGGCAGCAAAACAGTCCTTACCAGATACCCGAGTTTTGCATCACCGTCTGGTCAGTCACTGCATCTTCTGGGTTCGGTCAGGTTTCTGTTTAATCTTTACACGTGCCAATGGAATGTTTGGGTTATGAGAGTGAAAAACAAATGGTTTTGTTTTCAAAACCAATAATTTTACTTGAGTTTACAATGGCATGTTTGCATGGTGTGTTTCTAAATCAATAGCTTGCTCAAGTTCCCAACAGATAACCTCTTCAAAGATCTTCTTTAAACCCGTATCACTTGAAGATCGAGTCTTTACCAGATTATAACAGATTTATCTTCCCATTCTCGGAGACGGATTCTCTGCTGCCTTTGCTTTAGTAATCATCCACATCTGTGCGCAGCATCTGTGCGCTTCTGCGCCGGCGGCTCTCAGTACTGACGCTGCACCAGGCTAGAAAAATGTGATTTTGATAGTGCTTCTAGTTTCTGTATCTTTAAGGTCTATTTGACTTTCTGCTTAAAGTGCGAGGGCTTGAAATCTTTGCTTCAGGAGATGGGGCTCTCAACAGAAAAGTCAACAATGTGTTGGGTGTCGTGGTTTGAGCCCAGCAGGCAACACAGCACCACGCAGCCACTCGCTCACTCTTCCCAGTGGGAGGGGGAGGAGAGCTACAAGGGAAGGCTCATGGGTGGAGAGGATGATCTCCAGCAAACCTTAAAGGAAAAACAAGGACCTGCAAGCACCTTCAGGAAAGCAGGTGTTCAGCTCAGCTCCCTCAGGCCTATGGTGCCGTATGAATTGCTTGCCCTGCGGGTAGATCATGGTGGGGAGCCGAGACACTGTCGCAAGTCCTGTGGTTTAGCTGGAAGATCACGTTTGGGCACCATAGCCTGAACCTGCTGCTGCCAGGAGAGAGGCCAAGTGGCCGTCCACAGGGCCAAATTAAACGGGAGAGAGGCAAGTGAATGCAGCGAACCCTTTGGCACACAGCTCTGAGGAAGGGCTGGGTAGACCACGGCTCCGTCTTCTGGATGAAACATGACGCTGATGCACCTGCGCAAAGGGTTTCGCTAGAAGAGCGGCTGTGGTGTGCCAGCTCCTCCTTTATGTTAACGGCAACAGTGCAAAGCATAACGTTATCTCAGCTTGCTTTGTGAAAACTGGCAAAGCGAGTGCTTTGCGTGGAGAGCAGCTGGGGGTAAAACGTGCCTCATTTCCCGTTTTCGTCTCACGCATTCATCCCGTCTACCCCGGGAGGTGGTACCTCGCCGTTACCTGGAACGCCTGTACTCCGCTTGTCAAGCTGCTGGTTCGGTTTTGCTGAAACTGCTTATAGAATCATAGAATCACAGAATGATTTGTGTTGGAAGGGACCTTAAAGACCATCTAGTTCCAACCCCCCTGCCATGGGCAGGGACACCTTCCACTAGACCAGGGTGCTCCAAGCCTCATCCAGCCTGGCCTTGGACACTTCCAGGGATGGGGCATCCACAGCTTCTCTGGGCAACCTGTCCCAGTGTCTCACCACCCTCTCCGGGAAGAACTTCTTCCTGATATCTAATCTAAACCTCCCCACTTTCAATTTAAACCCGTTACCCCTTGTCCTGTCACTACAGACCCTTGTAAAAAGTCCCCCCCAGCTTCCTTGTAGCCCCTTCAGGCACTGGAAGGTGCTATAAGGTCTCCCCGGAGCCTTCTCTTCTCCAGGCTGAACAAGCCCAGTTCTCGCAGCCTTTCATCGTAGGAGACTTATTTTGTAACATTCTGTTACGTGTTGAGGGGAAGGACTTGTTAAACCTTACTCTGTAGGGACTGTAGACCAGAGGTGTCGGTCACGCGGCAGTTCAGACTGAAAAGAAGAAGAAAGAGCTGTTGAAAACTGCACCGAAGCCCCAGGAGGTTTTGGTCATCGATACCGAGTGAGCAAATGAAGTTGGGAGGAAGGCTGGAGGCAGGGCATCCGGGTGTGTTTTCCTGCACGTGTGCTGCTTTGCTAAAATCCACTGAGTTGCTTTTCTTTCAAAATGGCTGCAGAGATATTTTTCATTGTTCATTTCTGTGGGGTGTGCAAAATCCTGAGGAACCTTAATGTTTGAGGCGACCAAAATGATCAGAACCGGTACTGCGCTGTTACATGTACTCCGGGTGGGCTTGCACAGATATTTGAGTGCTGAATTTTAAAGACTTCAAGTTGTACTGACACACGAGAGAGACCTACCGTGAGCAGAAATGTTATTTTTGTGCCTGACATTGGGTCACTCGCAGGTTTTTCACTGGGGGTTTTAAGCTGTATTTATTTGTAAGTAACAGTTAAGGCGCTGCAAGCTGCTCTGTCTGACTCTGTGCATTGGCGAGGAACAAAATGAGCTGCAGTGACTTCTGGAGAATCAGCTTCCATTTAATACAGCCCTTGGTGACATCTTCTGATCTGCCCCTCTGCTGGGAAATCACCGGTCGGGGACAAGCAGCGTGTGGGGCTGGTTGCACTCGGACCTGGAGCGAGGTACAGCTGGAAGGACAGTTGTGGCGGGCGCTGTCTGGTAGCTTATTACGAAGGAAAAGGTTGCGTTCATTAATTAGGAAGTGCGTTTCAGAACGACCCCGTAGGTTTAGAGCGTGCCCATCGGAGGCAGGGCTGGTGGCTCCTGCGCACCCCCGCGCAGACGGTGGCATTACTGACCTAGTGCTGTTCGCCCGTGTTCGCAGCGCTCTGCGTTGGCAGATCCGTCCAGTTGCATCACCAGTTTTTGTAGGTCACGGCGTGACCTACATGCGGCTGTTTTCTTGGCACGTGCCGCCGGTGGCGGTCGTGGTAGCCTGCGTTGGGCGAACGCGGTGAATGTGCGCGCGTTGTCCTAGGGAATTGGTTTGGAATGATGTGCGAGAGCGTAATGCTTGTCAGAGTAGCTCTGAAGTTAGCGTCGCAAGTGTTTCGGGTTTCCAATGTGGAAATCCGTGTGTGCAGGGCAGCATCCTGCGTCTTACGCGGGAAACCTCTTCGTTTCTTTGGACTTGGGCACGTCGGGGGTGCGCCCGCATCTCCCCCGGTGCCACGGGTGGCGTTCCATGGGTGGTGTTTCTTCCCCAGCCGGGAATCCGGCCCATCGCTGCCTGATGCTGCTGGTTTTGAAGCCGCACGGTTCAGCTGAAGATCTTCCTGCACATTTCAGGGGTAGTTTTTAAATAGTAACCTTTGGGGATGAATTCTGCACTTACCCTGGTTGTTCCTTTGCTGTCCTGTGCTCCCCGTTATGGCAGAGCTACGGAAGGCACACGTGGGGTGCTGCCTGGGACGTTCGGATTTGCCCTGTTGGAAGGGCAGGGACTGGCAGCTCCTTGTCCCTCAGCTGCTCAGGGCTGTTGATAGAGGAGGTGCCTGGTGCTGGCCGCTGCGGTCCTGCTGCAGAGCATGGTCAGAGCTCGCGGGCTCCAGGGCTGTCGCAGGAGCTGCCTCTCCACGCGGGACAGAAGGGGAAGAGCCGCAGCAATTCAGGAATTAGAAAGAGCAGCTGGTCACCACGTGCTGGTAAGAAAACAACCCGGAGTGCTTCTGCTGAACGTTCCTTTGATGTTGAAAGGGGTTTTTGGGTGGCCGACGGGATAGGCACGTGCGTGTTTACATTTCTGCCGGAAAGCTGCTCCGATAGACGCGGTAATTCACCTTGGCTCGGGTTTTGCTGAGCTTCTCTGCTAATGGGAATGTGCAGAGTCTTGTCCCAGGAAATGGAAGGAAAGGGCAAGAGGGGTGCAGGACATGGGAAATGAGAGCAGCGTGTAGATGAGTCTCTGTAGAGCTTTGACAGCGGTGCGGTGGGAGAAGAAAGAAGAAGCTTTGAAGAGCTACTGAACTGCCAGGAGGTAGTGTCAGGTGTCCAGAAAAGAAAGCAGTTCATCGTAGAGATCTGCGTGGCTAAAAGTGGACACGGGAGGCCAGAACACCTTTTTTTTCCTCATTCTGACCTCAGTAGCTACCTTTACCATCTGTAGCAAGAGCTGAGCTAGAAGTGGCAAGCACTTCCACAAGTGCACCCTCTTACTCGCAGCATACCGTGAGTTCAGTGTCTGGCAGTCGGTGGTGTCTTACAGGCTTCAGCGGAGGACGTTTTACACTTACTCCTAATCACAGCTGTGGCCTTAGAAAGACAGCAGAGGGTTTCCAGGAGAAGGATTTGGGGCATGAGCTTTCCCTCGCCGCTTGTTGTTTTCTTGTCTATGTGCGTTTTGGGTAAATAGAAGAGGGTTTTGCTGGCTTGTTAGAATCAAAGTCTGAGAAAGGAGACCCCGATGCTCTAACCTCTGGGAGCTGCAGCGTTTCTCTTCCAGGCTGGACGTGTTGTCTCTGACAGTGGTTGGGTGTCACCCGGCTTGCATTAAATCCATTTGCAAACCCGTGTTCGAGGCCCATCCTTAGTTTACTGATGCTCAGAGTGCAAACCCACTGGGACGTGTTCCTGGAGCCCCATCTTGGCGACGAGCTGGGCAGGTCGATAGGGGCCATCCCTGCCCCGCCATCCTGCCACTCTGCGCAGCGCACATCTGCCCATGTGCGGCTCATGCTGGGAAGTGCCGGTTCCAGATGATGTCCGTTTCCTTTCGGGATGGGGCAGGATTT
>NW_010235902.1:0-19246 GCF_000690775.1 Eurypyga helias
GCATCCCTTCCCTCCAGTGTGTGTTAATTCTTTATTGTTTAAATTGATGTTGTTTTGTCTCCTTTCTTAGTCGAAGGGCAGGATGGTGATTTCCAGCTACTTGTGAGGAACACAAGTAATGCAGTGCTGTGGTTGGTATCGTAAACACCCGATACACTCGTGAACATGTGGGGAAAGTATGGTGGAGGTTTTTTCGCCTCATTTGCCAATTAGTAAAATGGCTCAGTAGATGTTGCTGGAACGTTTATGTTTTTTCTTCTCTGAGTTTAGACAAAGTATGGGAAACATCACGGTCCTGTTGCTTTTGAGCCATTAGAAGGAAATGGAAATGAGGGGGGATAAAAAGATCGAGTCTGTGAAGTGCTACTTGTTCTAACATCTTCAGCTCTTCATGTGATGAGCCACGGCTGCTGCAGCGCACAAGTATCCGGGGGCTTCGGGCTTTGATTTATTTACTGTCACGATACTCTTCTCAGGCTGGGAGATGCTGCCTTTTTATTGACTGAGAGCAGAGACGTGGCAAAGAAAAGAAAAGTTGCTTAGCAAGTTGGTAACAGAGGAGGGATTCCAAGTCCCAAGTCAACTTTTTACCTCTCTGGACCTTTCCAACCCCTGGTGAACTGCCCCTTGGCTGTGGGGTTACTCGGCATGTGCCTCATGCCTCTCTTCTACATGAAGATTTTGGCACGTGGATCATTGGGTCAGGTTCCGTGCTGGCTCCAGGCAGGTATGGGGCTTTGTAGAGATGGACCAGAAACTGTACCTTGATCTGCACATCCCTGAACTTGAGAGAAATAAGGTCAGACTTCACTGCTGACCCAAAACCTTGGATGCTCCTAACCCTGAACTTAGGGAAAATTCGGATTGGGAGCTGAATGTTGTGGTTTGGGCCCATCTTGAGTATTTACCTTTTGAGCCCCTGAAAATAAAAACCAGCATTTGACTTTCCAAGCTGAGGAGAACTCGAATTAGTTTGCTAGTTCTCTTCTTTCCTCTGTATGATGCCACACAGCCTTCCCTGCGGTCAGTGGAAGTTACGTCTGTAGCAAAGAGGGCAGAGACCCTCCTACCTCTAAATTACGCATTTCCAGCAGGATGTTTGGATGCTTTGATTGCAAATTATGAGTTGATAACAAGAATACGTAGCCAAGGCTTTGGTCCGTAAAGGCGCATAATTCACTCTGCGTGCACCTTGCACCATTAATGAAGATCCTCATGACTGAACACACACTACGTTCTGCACCCAGATCACGTCCCTTCAGCAGTTTTATTTACCAGCTTCACAATCACAGCGTGTGATTTGCCTGAGCACGAGCACAGCGGCGTGCAGCAGCAATGTCCGTGTCTCGGGAAGCCTCCAACAAAAGGTGACTGCACAGCAACAGAGGCAACGCAGGCGATGGCTTGGGGGGAGTTGCGTTCCCTGGGTCCATCTTTCTGGAGCTTCCTCCAAAATGTCATAGCTTTATCTGCTCCCCCCTTGCTTGATTACACACGGGGCTGTTACTCAGCTGCGCTCCTCCGAGAGCACCACAAACCACAAAATGATGTAGAGGAGAGAAGTTAATACCCAGGTTTGGGGAACATGGAGCAGCTTGAGAGATTGGTAATGTGCTATATGAAGTCTTTCATGGTTAGCATCCAGCCCACAACCGAAGAGTCCCAGTGGTGGCTGAGGGTTTGGAAACCGATGGAAACCGAGGTGGTGGATCTCAGTCGCCGACATGGCAGAAAAGACGCCCGCGCAGCAAAATGTGCTGTCACGAGTGGTGTAACTGGTAAATGTGCTGGTAACCTCAACAGAAAGGCTGAAACCTGACCCACAGTTTTGGAAGGGTTTCTCCAGGAAAAAGGGTTGGAGAGGAAGCCAGTAATGCCAGTGTGAATCTGAAGCTTAGTTCAGGTTTGCTTCAGTTATTAAATGACTTCATTGCTCCATTTTCAACGTGAAAGTTGAAACTTTAAAAAGAGAGCTGTCATCTCCACCCAACCTCATTCAGCCAGTGTGCTTCGACAAGAGGTCGTGGCTCACATTCCTCAGGTTGGCATTGAAGATTTTCCTTGGAAAGCTGCAGCAAGCTCGTACCTGGAAAGAGAAAATTTGGAGAGCACGTGATATAAACGTAGCAGAAGTTTGAGCATTTATTTAGCAGCTGGTAATGAAGAGGAGCCCAATAGCAGGTGTTTTGTGCAGACAACTCCAGACTTTCTGGGGAAATTGCTCCACTTCAGCATGCACTGATGTTGCATGTTTGACATGCTTCCCCTTGGTGGTTAAACAGGGGGTAGGTCTCATTTGGAGGAGGATTTCTGGACCCCCAGTGGAAGCTGCTGAGATAGAATCATGGAATTTTTCAGCTTGGAAAAGGCCTTTAAGATCAAGTCCAACCACTAACCTAACACTGCCAAGCCCACCACTAAACCATGTCCCTAAGCACCTCATCCACACATCTCTTAAATTCCTCCAGGGACGGCGGGTCCACCACCTCCCTGGGCAGCCCCTTCCAATGCCTGACAACCCTTTCCGTGAAGAATTTTTCCCTAATATCCAATATAAACCTCCCGTGGCACAACTTGAGGCCATTTCCTTTTCTCCTAAAATGTCAGGGCGATGAAGTGTTGTCACCGCAGGGTGGGTAACGGCCCTGCAAAGATGCACCTTCTGTAGGCACCCGGGATGCCAGCCTGGCTGTTGCAGTGGTCTGTAGCGTTTTGGTGCCGAGGCAAAGCATGCGTCGAATTTGCACCTCGCCTGTCAGCAGCTGCTCTGCGTTGCTTCCCCCCCCCCATCAGTTATTGTCTTCCTGATTTAAAGCAGACCGTATTAAACATCCAGCTCGTCCTCTGTGGGCATATGAGGTAAATGTATCACCCATTTGTTTTTGTGGCAATTATGCTTTTATTTTTTCCCCCCATAATTATTTTCGATTGTCATTTTTTGACAGTTTCTTGGCCGAGGTGTGCTGCAGCTGCCCTCATTAGGGGCTGTGCCAAACACAATCTTTTTGATATTGAATATTACTCAGTGGCTGCAGCCCCAGATGGCATGTGTAGTAGCAATTGAATCCAATTACATCTGTGTAATGCTTTTTAAATTGAAAGCCCGGTAGGAGAGAGATGCTGAGCTTCTCGCTGTCTAAGCGACTTGACTTTCTCCTAGGACTTCTGTCAAGAATCAGAAAGAAGGGGCTCCATGTGGGTTAAACTGCAAACAGGAACACCGCATGGTTTTTATGTCGCGTTTCTCCACGCGTGATGCCCACGTCCCTGCGCATCGCATGGCAGTAGCAATGCGCCCGTTTTGCAGGTGGGGAGAGGTGAGGCAGAGAGCGGTGAAGAAGCTGACTGAGATCATCACCTAACAGGCCAGCAGCGGAGCTGATGGCTGAACGTTCCTGTTGAGTGGCAGCTTGCTGGCACCAGGCTGACTCCAGAAAACTTGTCTGAAAGTCCAGCTGAATGTTGGACTTTCAGACAAATATGATATTGTGGTTTCTTCTCCTGTACTGCAGCGTTGTATCTTCTTGTTTGGGCTATTAATAAACACCAAATGATCTCCAGCTAACGAATAAAACAATTCCAGAGAAGTGTGGCCAGCAGGTCGAGGGAGGGGATTCTGCCCCTCTACTCTGCTCTGGTGAGACCCCACCTGGAGTGCTGCATCCAGCTGTGGAGCCCTCAATATCAGAAGGATATTGACCGGTTGGAGCGAGTCCAGAGGAGGCCACGAAGATGATCAGAGGGCTGGAGCACCTCTGCTATGACGAAAGGCTGCGAGAACTGGGCTTGTTCAGCCTGGAGAAGAGGCGGCTCCGAGGAGACCTCATTGCAGCTTTCCAGTATCTGAAGGGGCTACAAGGGGACTGGGAGAGGACTTTTTACAAGGGACTGTAGTGATAGGACAAGGGGGAATGGGTATAAATTGAAATCAGGGAGGTTTAGATTAGATGTCAGGAAGAAATTCTTCACAGAGAGGGTGGTGAGGCACTGGGACAGGTTGCCCAGAGAAGCTGTGGATGCCCCATCCCTGGATGTCTTCAAGGCCAGGCTGGATGTGGCTTTGAGCAACCTGGTCTAGTGGAAGGTGTCCCTGCCCATGGCAGGGGGGTTGGAACTAGATGATCTTTAAGGTCCCTTCCAACCCAAACCAGTCTGTGATTCTATCATTCTATGATTCACAGCCACCAGTGCCTAAAAAGCCCCTGAGGGTGCCAAGAAGCTTTGGTGAGATGTGTTGTCCCTGGGCGATGGGGAAACAAGCACGCTCTGCTTGGTTTTACTTTGTTGTTGTCCAAAACGTGCATTTATTGAGACTTTTCAGGAATGTGACGTTGTCTGCAAGGCATGATTCATTGTTTAGGCAGTGGTGGTGAATATCTTCAAGCGTGTCTTGTCTTATGCGCAGGGGATGTGGGGCATGTTTTATTCCTTTTCACTTTGCCGCAGATCTGAGGACTTGTTGCATCTTTCTTCAGCTGTCATCTTTTCCTTCTGGCAAAAGCAACCTTGGTCCTTCCAGCCTTCCATTGTCGGCCATATCCTCGCCCTCTGCTCCACATATTTTAATGCTAGAAAAGTTTAAGAGGTGATTTATTGTCCTGCACAGGCAGAATCGCATCTTGTTACCTCCTGCTTGGAAGTGTGATTTTTCCACTTGTTGTCCCTGAGCACAGCCACCAGTGCTGCTGACAGACCCACGGCGCTGGGGCAGGAGCAGGACGTGCTGGGGCAGGGATGGGGGATGCGCTGGGAGCCAGGGTCGTGGGCAGCCTTTGGACAGCCCACGTGGGTGCCTACCAAGGACTAGAGAATGGGAACTGGGGGAAAAACAGGAGAAAACAGGGCTGAAGGATTAGCAATGATTATTTCTGTACCATGAGGATTTTGAGAGGAGCCAGGGGTTTGCTGACACCCTGTGCCCCTGTAGTAGTAAATCTCCTTTGGGAGTGGGAAGCTGGGGAAAAAGAGGCATCAGGCTGTTTGGGGAGGGGGGGTGTCATTGCTGTCCCAGTCAAGCTAAGCCTTACCCCAGGGTAGCAGCGATGCCAGTTTCCGCGGTCCCCTACGTGACCTGGCGTCGTAGTTACCGACTGGGACTGTCAGAACTGATTTATGAACTCAACCCAAGCGCTCAAAGGAACAAAAAAATGGCAAAGGGGACCGGTACGGCCGCAGGCGAAAGGCAGGAAAGACGCTGTGTGTCTGGCAAGCCCTGCTGCTTGTTTGCTGCTGCTTTGCATTACGCTGCGACTTAAACCAAACAAACAACTCCTCCTGCTGAGGCAAACAGAACGGAGGTCGTCGGAATGGAAGGGGAGTTGTGACTCAGAGCCAGTGCTTGCCCCTCGAGAGCCGAGCATCTCGGGGACCACGGTGCCGGGTTTGGGGGACAGCTCATGGGCTCAGTCCCAGCGTCGCGGGCTCGGCCGTGGCCAAGCTGAGCTGCTGCAGTGTGTTTTGTGGTAAACGTCCTTTTCATCCCGCATGGATGTGTATGAAGTCCGTTGCGTGTATGGGCTGGGTTTGTTTGTTTTTTCATTTATATCACTTTTTTTTTTTATGCTAAGGCTTTTGGATTTTGTAAGGGAGGAATTGTTATGGTGGTTGAAACCGCTTCTTCGCTGGAAATTCTCTTACTCAAAAAAGAAATTATCTTACTCAAAAATATATATGAAAGAATGTAATAGTTGAAAGCGAAGCAAATCATTTTTAGCAATCCAAGATGCATTTATAACATCGTTTAATTAGCTGAAAATGTTGGGGGAAATGATTTCCAGTCGCTGCACGTTTTTGAGTGTATGATTTCAAGAGGTTGTCAACAAATAGTAGCTCTTCTCTTGGTACTGCAGTTGCATTGAGGACTTCCAATCCCAAAGGTTTCAGATGCAATTCACTCAAAGCTCTGAGTTTCTGATGCTTTTTCCAAAGTGTTTAACTTGAGGGGTTTCTGAAGCACCACCACAATTGTTCTCCCATTAGCAATGAAACCCAAAGTGCTCTCTGAAGCAACCAAAAACTGAGGATGCGGAATCATCCTTGGCGTAGGGTGATGCTGGTTGTCAGTGGTGTGGAGCACTGTGAGCCCAGGTCAAACTGAGTTTGTTCCCATCTCAAGTGACACCCTCCTGGTGTTGCCTGGCTCGTCAGGCAGAGTTGTGATGCTGGACTGAAGCAAACCTCTATGTGGATCACCCAAGTATGGCTTTGGGGAGGAGAATGAAGACCTGGGGGCCAGTGTCTCCATCTTTACTTGCAGCTTGTGATGTTGGCACCCCCAACACCCATACCTAGCAGCAAGAACATGCTCCTCCAAACACCAGCAAGGGGTGTCCAGTGATAGCCAGAGGTTCTTGCCCACAGAGCAGCTGTTTGGTAGGGTGGGCCATGGTTGCCGAGGGTCTGCAAGCCAGGGATAGACTGGGAGAGGTTTGATGTTAACAGTTGACCTTGTTTTGCCGTGCGCCGGATGTGTCCTGGGGAAAACTGTATCGCCCAAGGCTCTTTGGAATGGTTGAATTCTGGAGCTTGCAAGGTGAACCTTCATCCCTGCCATTGTCCCCAGAGATGCACAGGGCTGCATCTCTGCAGATGAAGACCCTCGTGGGTGAGTGACGAGGGCAGCAAGCTGTGCCCTGTGCCGTGGTGCTGTTCCCCAAAAGCTCCCCGGTTCGTTTTTTGATGTCTCACCAGCGGGGTAAGTGGGTTGGCCAGAGTTGTGTTTTGAGAAGCCAGGAGTGTTTGTAGCCATCAGTTCCCTTCCCAGGACTGCTCTCTGGGACAAACTCAAGCTCATAAATCTCCTACTCAGCAGGGAGCATTTGTGCCATAAACTAATTAGGCAAGTGGTCAAATACCACAAACACCTTTGCCCTCATTAGAGACCAATAACGATCCTGAGTAGGTGCTGAAATGCCTCATTAACAATGAGCAGGGCCTCCTCTCTGGGACGTGGGCTACAAAAACAAGCCAGCAGCCCAAGGATGCAGGAGGCCCTGACTCTAATTTGGTGCGCTGCTAATGATTTAAATGTCAATTAGCTAGTCTGATGATATGTGCAAGTCCAGGGCTTGCAGGCCACAAAGCCAAGGCATGGAGATGGTGGGATCTATTTGTATTTGCTATGGAAATGAGGAATTTGGCAGTTATATGTGATAAAATGCTTCTTTCCCTCCTCTTCATCTCCCTTGCCACTGTGTTGCCTCGGTGCTGTTCTCCTTTTTCCAAAATCCTCTTCCCATCACTCCTTTTGGCTACATGCTCATCCACATAGAGTGTGCTGTCCTCAAAGGCCTGGGTGCTGCCACCCTGGGCTGTTTTAAAGGATTTGGGTGGAAACCAGAGTCAGGACAGACAGGCTCCTGCAGTTGCCTCTCTTCTTTCTGCTGTTTTCCAGGAAAAAAATGGTTTATGACAGGTGGTATCATGGTGGGGGTCTTTTTCTCAATCCTTTTATGCCCAATTTTGATATGATCTCCAAAAAAAAAATCAGTGGTACTGAAGTGAGTTGGAGGTGCATCCCGTGACAGTGTCTGTCTCCCACCAAAGATCAGAGTCTTGTGTTTGTGATACGCCACAAAGATGTTGCAACTAGTCTGGAGTTTAGATTTCTGCTATGTTAGAGTATGGCTGAGATGTGCAAGAATGACAACACAATGCAGTGTCAAGCCAGTGAAAGGGAGGCATAGCAAGAAAAAAAATCTTGGAGTGATGAATTTTCTGTGATGATTACCACGACTGGCAAAGAAAATTCGCTTTGCTTCAGCCAGGCAGAAATTCCTGATTCAGAAATTAGGCTGAGGCAGGTTCTCTAGGCCAAGTCTTCTGCCCAGACATGTCCTGCTAAAAAAAACCAGCGGAGCAGAAAGCTCTAGCAGCATTCCTTGGATGCCATCCAGGGAGGGATGTGCGAAAGGGTCACTACTTTGTGCATGAGAATTCTGTGTTTGCCCAGGTTGCATGTCACTGGGAATGACGCAGAGCAAATGGCAAATTCCTTATAAAAGTGGTTTTGTGAAGGGGTGAAGTGTACAGCTGCAGCCACTCCAGATGTGTGATGAGGAAGGACGTATCTCCCCCACCGTCCCTCCTAGTCAAATGCCTTTAAATACCATTCTCCAGCTCTAAGGTTCCCCCCAGAAGGCCCGTTAACACTTCCACACAGATGTGTTTGGGTGCTGATGGGTCCCTGATTCATTTGCTTTAAAAGCAAAAACGCGCTTGCAGCTGGTTGAAAAATCAAGGGAGACATTTTGTAGAGGTAATAATAATGCTCAATGAAGAAATTCCTTGTGGATTTTCTCTCAACCTTTGCTGCTTAATGAACCAACTGATTCAGCCTGTAGTGTTGAAATAATCCTTCCAAGGACGTTAGGGCTCAGTCCCATTAAGTCAGGGGAAAGATTTTTACTGCAGAGCTTTTGTTAATGAACCGAGACTTTGTTGTCAAAGGACGAAACGGGGCTTTCTCTGACCTGGCTTTTAGGTGCAGGTGAATTAATTTAGATTTCTTCCCCTGCATTGTACGCTGACACCTAATCACTAATACAGTTTGTAATGTTTCTTTCTCTTCTTTTATTACTAACGGAGGGACAACGGAGAGGTTTGTAGAAGGGAAATCCCCTGAGCCCTGTTTAATACAAAGACAACACCTCCTTCAGCTCAGGAAATCCCTGAGCTGCTTTTTTTTTTTTTTTTTTTAGGCTGGGAGAATATTCTGGGGAAAAAAAAATCACAGCACGTTTATTGTATTCTTAACCACTTCCCTAGGCATTTGCTTTTGGCCACTTCTAGTGACAAAATACTGAGCTACATGGACCTTGGAAAGCCATTATTACAGTCGGTGTCATCAGGCTGTTCCTAGGGTTTTTAATTAGCATTATAGAAGTGCTGAGGGACAGTTGCAGAGAGTGTTTTGTCATCTGCATCTTCCTGATTTTCTTCTTATCCTTCTTCTGACAAGCCCTTTGCTTTTAACTGGCCTTTTCTCTTTCTGAAGAGGTCTGTGTTGGATGGGCTAACGCTGTGCAGAGCTGCTTTCCTGGGGCTTAATCTGCCACCCTTCAGAGCACTCCTGAGGATGCTCAGGCCCCCAGTGTTTGAACGCTTTCCTCTTGGGTACCACTGCTGCCGGACCAGTGTCAGCTCCATTATGGAGCACTGCAAATTGTCTTCTCTGGATTTCCAGGTCAGAGGTTTCTTCCCTACGTGCCCTTTAATGTTGATCCTCCTCTCCCAAATCCAAGAAGAAGGACTTCAGAGTTATGTGTGAAAGGAACTGACTCGTATCAGGAACCCCATTGATTTGAATGGCAACGCTGAGATCTGAATTGGGGTCAAATGATGATGATGTACATGTTCAGGACCTTCACAGCAAAGCCAAGAGCTCTTGGTCCCCTTAGGACTCTTGGAATACATGCAGATTTAGTTCACTGTTCACTAGAGATCCCCTCTCGAAATACAAATAGGGATCTTGGTTGAAAATCCTTCCCTTGTTGAAGCCAAAGACAAAATTCCCTTTCCCTTAGGTAGGTCCAGAATTTCCAGCCCTGCAAAAGCCTATGTTTGACCTCTGCCTACCTTAGAGCAGCCAGGAGGGGCAGAAGGCTGGTCCCTAGTGAACCAGACAAGCTGTAGGTGACGCCTGTTAGCAGAGAGGCACTCAGAAGTCGACTCTGTTATCCTCTTTCCCATCAAAGCCATCTGGCTCTCAGTTGCCAAACCAGTGCCAAGCCCCAGCGACCTTTCAGACTCATCACTGTGCTTAGAAGATTTACAGTGGAAAAAAGCTACTTCTTGCGAGGAAATTCTTGCTCCTTCCTCCCTGGAGAGCTTCTAGCCGCAATGACTCATACGTTCATCATCCTGGCTTCCCGCAACTGTCCGACAGTGGCTACAATGCACAGGCTTGGGGAGAATCCGTGCTAGCCTGCCTCTGAGATAGTGTGATGTAAGCTCCTGCTCTGGCTTCTCCCGGCTTTCCAGACTGTTAAAGTTCAAAGCTTTAGTCTCATCACTCCATCACCCAGCAGGCCAGCCCTGGCTCAAGCACTGACTTGCCTCTTCTGAAGTGATGACATTTTAAAAGGGCTTTGGAATGACGAAGGTCCCAGAGTCCCGGAGGAAATGGAGGTGAAGCTCACTGACAGGCAGGACCCAAGTTTCCAGAAGATCTAAGTCACTGTCTGCCTGTTTTCAGGCAGAGCTGCAAACCACATTTAGCCTTTGCAGTGGAGCCGCCGTGAAGGTTTTCATCTCAAGTTGCCAAGATGTTCTCTACGAGGTACTGGTACCCCGTAGAGTAATCCTTGGAGAACGAGTTCTGTTATTCTGGGATAAATGGAAAAATAAGTACACTGATGTCAGGAGGGAGACTACTGCTTCTCAAGTAAAAGGGGAGCTGAAAAGTGAACTGCAGGGTCCCAAGCCCTGAAGTGGCGTTTAGTTTGGATTTCAAACATCTCAAAAATTCAAAAGTGGATTTGTACTTGAGCCCCATTAAAGATTTCAGGGTCGCTCAGAAAACTGGGGGTTGGGTTTGGGTTTTGACAGGCTCAGGCCTGTCTCCGATTATAGAGTTGTGAACGAATGGGTCTGTTGAGGGAGCTGCATTGGCTGGTCTGCGTGAGCCACTGCCTTCCTTCAACTAGATCAAGACGCTCAACAGCGTGCTGGGGAACATGAGAGCAGCAGCAAGGCATTTGACATGAGGTTGTTTGAATGTTAGTGGTTTTTGTCTGTGGGACTCGCTGTGTCGTCTGCTTTCAAAATTCTCAACTGTTCCTTTGAATCCAAACCACATGGAATTTTTTCCTCATGTCAGGTAGATGCAGTCAAATTTCCCCAGCTGCCAAGTGCAAGGTGAGATCCCAACAAATATGCGACAGGCTTCTTTGGAAAAGGGCTCTATCTTCTCCAGAACTCCCAAGGAAAAATTAGTTACCCACAAATTCCCACAGCAGGCAAAACAGACTCCAACCAAAAGCCTTGATGTAAATCTAAACCATGATGTTCGCTGGGGTAAAAACTGTCCTTTTATGCGAAGCAGCCTGGATCTCAGAAGTGTATGAAAGCCAAATCTGAAGTCAGTCTTAATGAAAACTTGCTGTGCTGTTGGATTGCTTCTTGGCCTTTCCCTCCATCCCTCTCCCTTGAACTTCTCCAGCATGCAACCTTTACTGGGATACTTGCAAGCTGTAACCCTCCCTGTGATATTTCCAGGAGACGTGGGGCTAGGAGAAGACAATTCTGTGCCTTGGGTTCTTCATCTCTCAGCTCTCAGTGGATGCCAACAGCATCAGGAGGCTGTGAGCTTTTGTGGGATGAGGAACGTTGTCCATAATGTGCCTGAATTCGTCATCGTGCTCCTTCACAAGGCGACCACACAGCGCAGGCTACCTAGAAAGGATGACTGGAAAATAGACAGACATTGTGGAATATTTTTTTTTTTTTCCCTGTGGGATGGGTAGCTGCCAGGCAGAGCTCCATTCTGCAGGACCGAGGACCAGTCTATGCCCTTTTTGTTCCTACCGTTTTCAAAGGGTTTCCATTTAGGCTTTCAAGTGGATGGATGTGCTCCTGGGAGCAGGGCTCACACACCAAACCAGCTCCACAAGGAGAATGACTCTGGGGTGAGGACGCTCTGGTTTCAGGCTGAGTCGTGAATGGTGAAGCCCTGTTTCTTTATCTGCCTCCTGCCACACAGGAGCTCAGGGTATGATCACAGGCGGCAAAAAGAGTCCCGAGAAGATGACAAAAGTGGACTAAAATCTCCCTTGCCCCATATCAGATTTGAGGCTTCAAGCAGTAGAAAGGGAAAGCAGAGCACAGCTTTGCAAAACAGCTGACTGATGTTGGGGGGGATTTCAGGGGGCTGATTTTACTCAGGGAGAATGGATTGTAGCATCTCTGCCGATGCCTGTCATGGGTTTCCAGCTGCTCATTGCAGGGTCGTTCTGATGAATGAGGAGACCTCATTGCAGCTTTCCAGTATCTGAAGGGGGCCTACAAGGGTACTGGGAGAGGACTTTTTACAAGAGCCTGTAGTGATAGGACCAGGGGTAATGGGTATAAATTGAAATCAGGGAGGTTTCGATTAGATGTCAGGAAGAAATTCTTCACAGAGAGGGTGGTGAGGCACTGGGACAGGTTGCCCAGAGATGTTGTGGATGCCCCATCCCTGGAAGTGTCCAAGGCCAGGCTGGATGTGGCTTTGAGCAACCTGGTCTAGTGGAAGGTGTCCCTGCCCATGGCAGGGGGGTTGGAACTAGATGATCTTTAAGGTCCCTTCCAACCCTAACCATTCTATGAGTCTATGATGCCTTAACTGTCGGTAGCAGGGAATCGGTGCGCTGGGAGTCAGGGAGATGATGATTATCTCCAGTTACTCCATCCCAGTAGAAGTTTTGCATCCTTTGGGGCAGAAAGCTATACCACCAGAGCACATGGGAACAGAGCAGGGCTTTTCTTTCCCACCAAATCTCCTCTTGATTTATTATGCGCCTGCTCAGCAAGGAGGAATGCCAGCGCTGCAAGGATTGCGTTATCTGGGTTGTGCTGTTAATGAGGCCATCATGTTGATTAAGCATCAGCCTGGAACATTATCTTGGAAAGGTCCCTCTCTCCCTCTGCAGTGACTGACACAGTGCCCTGGGTAGACAGACTGGAGGAAGTCCTCAGGACTCATTGTTTGGGATTAAAATAAATAGCAGTCGAGGTGGAGCAGGGCTGGTGGCAGATGTGTGCGAGAGATTGCACAACTCCTCGCCGCTGAGGACTGAGCTGCCCGATTAAAACCAGCTACAGATGAGGAGAGGGGTGGATGCATGAGAACATTCATTAGGGATAGTAAATAATTAGGCGTGAAATGCCTAGGGATGGCTCAAGTCAGGGGATGCAGAGGAGTGGAGAAGGGATCCCGTTTAGCACAAGCTAAATGTGCAGGCTGTACTTTTCGGAATGAAGCTGGCAGCACTGGCATAAAGAAAACAGGTGACTTGGGAAATTGTTTGATTTCCTTTCCTTCCCCTCCAGCTTTTTCCCCAGTGGCAATGATCTGCCAACTCAGCTCTGAGTAAAAGTGACACATCTGGCAGTTTTACCCAGGAACTCCAGCCCAAATCTCTTTGCTTTGCTAACAACTCAATATTTTGTCATATTCTGGGCCACCCGTGAACCTCAGAGAGGTTAGAAACGCCAGCAGATCTGTCTATCTAGCTGCGCCGGTGGGATCTGGCAGCCCCGAAGGTGGTCACGAGCTGCAGCTTGTGATGGTCCCCCCCATGTCCAGCTGACGGGCACGGCCTAAGTTGGACCTTTGCTGGCAGTCAGAACTCCGCGATGTGTAAGGTCACGATGCTGAAGGTGGTTTCTGGGAGGGATAGAGATAGACTTGTCAGGAATCAGGTTTGGATGGTTTTTAGCTGCTCTTGGGAGTCTGTGGTGGCACAGAGGAAGGGTGTGATCAACGTTAGCATCTCTGCAGATGTCCATCACAGCTGCCTGGGAATTGTCCCTTCAGTTCCCTCTACCCCAAGTGTGCTAGAAGCAACAAAGCTCTGCCACCCATGCATCCCGAGGGCACGCCGCTCCCTGCAGGAAGCAACCAGCATAGTTCTATCTCAAGAGGACAGGGCAGGGTCTTTTCTAATGGGGAATTTTAGACCCAGCAATGTCACCCTCTGTATCCCAGATGCGACTGTCTTTGGCTGCCGAGAGGAATTTAATCTGACTCGCTACACACTACTAGGTTTGGCGATAGTTGTGGTACCCAAACTGTACAGAACCGTATCTCTTACATGGGTGTGAGTGGGCATGTGTTTAGAAGGGAAATCAGCACGTTGGTTCCATAATATGGTTTGTAGAGATAAACCGTATTGTGTTCAAAGGATTTCCACTTGGTTGGTTGATGGTAGGGTGAGCTGCTCCGTGGGACCGCTTTCAGGGGGTGATGAAGTTGGGACGGGAGCACATGTGCTGCCCTGGTTTTGTGCTGGGTAGGAACGGGCATAAGGAAGGCAAGCAGAGGGTGCCTGTTTGGGGCTGAGGATAGGACACCAATTCGTGCTGAAGTCGTCAGTGAGTCACTTGCTCTGTCTGACCCCAACAATTTGGAAACCCTCCTCAGACAGCATGTCCTTGAACATACCAGATGTTGAACCCAGGCTGAGATTCCCAGGGCAAAGGAAAGATGCTGTAAGCAAAGATTTGCTAAACACCAGCACCATGAAATGTAGGAATGCCAGCAGGGAAAGCAAACCTGCACCTCGTGGAGTGGGAATATTGACAAGGCACGGGAGAGAGATGCCAACGCCGCTCGGTTTTCAGGTTGCTGCTTCTTATATCAGCTGGAGCAGATAGCATCCAGGAAGAGATGCTGCTGCTTCATGTTCTTCTTCCATCTGAGCCTCTTGTCAGCCGCAAGTTAGAGGGGAAAACCGAGTGGAGGAGGTTCAGGTGCTGGCAGCATGTCCCTTGCTCACAGACATACAGTGATCCTCTGCAGCTAACTCTCCAATCTTCCTAAAAATTACTGACACCATCCTAAACAGAACCCTGAAATGCCACCTCATTTAAAATGTTCCCAATTCCCAAACTATTTTTCTTGCCTGCACTCACCAGTGGACAACTACAGGAATCAAGGAGGTTTTACGTTTTCTTGTTGTTTTTCAGTTTTTGGGTGTTTTTTCTAAAACCTATGAAATCCCAAGGCTTCTTGTGCCTTAGGAATTACTGAACGAGGTAATGGCTTAGTGCAGTCCCTTGGAGGGACTCTTTTTTTTAAGTGGAAAGATGAGTGTGTTGATTTGGTCACATGCCAACCAGGAAATACCAAAAAGCTGAAGATGGACCCATTACAAACAGGCTAACTAGCCTCAGATGTCCCTTCAGTACTGGAATATGGAAGTTAATGGAGAGCACATGGGTCCTGTAAATAATGAGATTATTAACAAATACACAGAAATAAAGCCATTTGGCTGCCTTGGTGAAACGCTGAAGCCACTGGTTTCAGCTGAAATCTCTTAATTGCCCCCGATTGCCCTGTAACGGGTGTTCTTCCTGCAGCCTCTCAAGATCTGAGGTTCTGCGTTGGGTTTTGCGTCTCGTGTGTGCCACGGTTTAGTCCTACGCTTTCCTCCTGCGGAAGGGCTGGAGGAGTGGCTGGGCAGAACAGAGATGCTGATCCTCTGGGGCATGAGGTGTTGGTAGGAGAAAGGATGCTGTGAGGAAAACACAAAGTGGGAGAGGTATGTGCCCTTCCAAAGAATCGGGGCACAAGTGCGAGCTGCGCTTGCTCCGTTTGCATGCTTGACCCCTGTCCTCCCGCTGCCACTTCATTACTTGAGCCTAAAAGCCTGGGGAGGAAGGAAGTGAGTCAGGAAAACTCACAGCCCACAAAGCAGGGATCCCAGAGTCAGGTTTTCAATCCCTCCTTTTGGCATCCCTGCAAGCGCTGACCCCCTTTAAGGAGGAGGCGGCTGGGAGCCGCAGGTGCTCGCATGGATTGTCAAGCAATCGGGTCATTTGTGCCGAAAGATGGATGGAGGAGCCGCGCTCCAGGCATCCAGCCTTGGAAATACTGGCCCAGTTTTTCATTCCTGTCTGAGCTTTCTTTCCTGGGGCTGGGATAAGGGCGTAGGCAGAGATCAATGCAGCATGTGTGTGTGTGCGCATGCCTCTTCTCATTAGAGGAGGGAGAACTGTGTCCCAGGAAGGTGCCTTCAGAGCTATGAGGATGGGGAAAAGTCTCATTGCACTGCTTGGGACGGTGTGAGCAGCGTCAGGATGGGAAGGATGGTGCTGGTGTGGTTTTTTGGAGATGTTGAGGATGAGAAAGGCAAGGCTTACCCCATGGCACAGTGCTTGGAGCATGGGATGGCATTAACTGGGGGGATGGAAGGGAGTCCTACAGCCTCCTGCACGTGGGGGAGGTCCACCCTCAAGCTGGAATCGCAGGCAATGCTCCTGGGCTTCGAGCATGGAGCAGGAGCAGCACTGCATCCTCTGAGCCTGGAAGGGAGCACCGGGCTGTGCAGTAGACAGGCTTCAAACCCTTCGTTCTGGTGCTTCAGCATCACTGTTTGACCTCGAGCATTCGAGCTGGGAAGTTTTAAGCCATTTTTAGCTGCCTGGCTGCAAAGGGGAAGGGAGGGAGAGAAAAATACCATGCGGTTAGTATTACATCCCCGACACAATAGGAACTTTTATTAGCAATTTTCCATTGTGTTGCAAATGGCAAAGATCATGGTTATATTTGCATGTTTCAGGCTGTCCTGGAGAATTAGCTTTCCTCTGCGATTGGGTAATAGTTTTCAGATTGCATTAGCTTCAGCGTTGGGAGTGAGATACAAAAGCTGTGGCTGAAGAGCGCCGATTCTCCTGCCGTTGGACACCTTCATTCTCACCTGGTGGTTCAGCCTAGGAAAAATCAGGTTGTAGGAAGCTTTGTGGGATAGAGAAAGAGGAGGTGGCAGGTGGGCAGTACCTTTGCTCTGAGGGTATTGATTTGCACTTCTCAGGCCAACAAAAATGCGTGCGTTCCTGGCTAGAATAACAAGAAGGACATTTCTTTGCTCTAGGATAAGTCAGGATTTGACTAGATTTATGCTTGGCTCTGTGGAGGACATGCAGCTATTGACAGCCTGAAAAAAATTAGGCCAAGAAAACAAAACAGAAACAACTGGGAATCGTTGCAGCTTTCAGTCTGCAGTATTGCTTCCAGGACCGTAGGACCCAGGCGCTTTGACTCTGGGCCATGGCCCGGTTGGTTTGGGGTTTTTTTTTCCCCTTTGAGATTTTGCACAGTGTTTTCAGCGGGGGAGTTGTGCTCCACAGTCTGGATGAAGCCGCAACGTGCGTCTTCCCTGTTGTGGAACCGGGAGCATGGTCACCAAATCATGGCTGAGGGCAGGAGGGAGGCTCGGAGACCTCTGCCTCTCCTTGTCTTCTGCCTGGCCAGGTATGGCTTAGGCGTGACTGTGATGCGAATGGTAAAACTCGCTGCAACAGCATTCCCTACATCCCTGAGCCTTTCTTGCAGCTCCTCCCAAGCTCTCCAGTCTCAGTGCAACACCACGATAACAGAAATCCCTGGTTAAAGCATCTTGCTAAAGGGTGGGAAGCTGTTGCTGCGGCAGGCAACCTGCTCCACTGAGCCTTGGCACTTCTTCATCTCCCTTAGACGAAAAGATGAGGATTTTTTTGGTGTGCTTTTTAGTAACTGGCAAGTTAACCCAGATGTCATGAGAAATATTGTTACACTGATGTTGATCCCAGCCTTAGGACTGTTTTCTCTTCTTCCCCCAACAGACCATCTCCTCTTCTTAGAGACTACTCTTGAATAATTTTAGGGTTGTGCCAAATATTGGAAATAAAACCCCGTGTGCTGCAGGCAGAGGTTTTCATCCCAAGGTTGAACGTTTCACCAGGGTTTTATCACCAGTGCTTGAGCTGTAGGGTGAGCTTCATGGAGCTTGGTGCAATATAAGACCGAGTACCATATGAATAAGGTACCCTCCCTGCACTCTCCTTTGCTAGTCCCAAACTCCATCTCTGATGCATAATCCCAAAGGGAAAAAGCGTATGTGTACTGTACAGCACGAAGGTCAGAATGACGTGAGGCTGCAGAGCGTCTATTTGTCCATTCTGCTCAGAGAAAAGGCCTTCATATTTTGTTACCATCTGGACAGCAAATGTGCCCTCCTACGGGAACTTAGCTTTGACCTTTGCTCATTTTGTTTAAGAATGACTATAAGGCAAACGTGTAACGTTTGCACTGGGGATCTCCTGTCAGCACCGCAGATAGGTCGGGGAGCTGACTTGGCTGTCTTGCTGGTGTCGTGTATTTATGATACGTGTGTATAAATGCATGTATTTGAGTTTACTCTTCGTTATTTGGCTGAAGCGCAGGGAGACAGATCCTCTATTTGGAGCAAGGGTATTCCTAATGTTATCATTTTAGATCTGATTATTAGTTTTAACGTGAACAGTAAGCCCCGCCATATGCCAAGAGCTCCACATAATGTGTTCCTTCATGGGGGTGGCACGGTCGTCATCGGGAGGTGAGCGTATCTGCCGTGGGTCTTTTGATTCATGGCGCCTGTTGCTTGGATCGTGACCGTCGGTTCACCCGGTCTCCTGCAGACCGTGAGGACGTTGTTGCTCGTTTCATCGGTCATTAGCACAGAGGGGTTGTGTTGTTTGGTGATCTCTGATATTTGGGCTGTTCACCGTTTGGGCTGGGGACTGTCAGTCTTGTGTAGCTCAAGCGTGATGGAGCAAGCTAGGTTGAGTCCCTCTCCATAGCTGTCACCTGTATTTGGCTAAGCCAGAGCTGGAGCATGCCTGAGACTCCTGCCTGCAGACCTTTCTTCTTCCTTCCCTTTAGAATGTCCTAATATCCAGCAAAAACCCAGCATAACCTGTAAGTGAAGTCTTGGAGCTCTTTTTGGAGGGCAAGGAGAGGTCAGCATTCCATTTATCAAGTGACCTGGTAGCTTGCCACCAAAACAGATTGGGGAAGCGGAGTGGAGTGCCCTAACTCAAAATGAAGAGGCTCTGTTGGTTAAACATCTGTTGGAACATGGAAGCTGTTGCTGTCAGTGCTGGCCTGTGCCACCCCCATGTTCACTTGGCTTTGTATGAGCTCACAGCAGCCCCAACTCCATCCAGCACCCTTCAGCTCCCTGCAACATCCCGACAAGATGCTGCTACTCATTTTTATAGTGTTTAAATGGGTTTTGCCAAGATTAAATTGGAAAATAAACTCCCACAGCTCAGGCTTGAGCTGTTGAGATTATGAAGATTGATCAAATAGCACAATTAAATGTATTTATTAAATAAATGGATGGTTTATCCTTCTTTTGCCTTGCACCCGTGGGAGTGATGCTGAGCTGTCTCTTGCTGGCTTTAAATGGGTCCCATTGTGTGAACACTAGTACAGGCAAGGGCTGAATCGAGCCTTTGCTTCAGACCGTGGAGCTGCACCAGCCGGTTTCACTTTTTCGGGTTGGTACACGGTTTTGTTTGCCCATTTTCTTGTGCTGGCTGCAAAGCTGCCTGGCGTGGGTTCTTCCAGATGGGCCTGGGGGTGTTTCCATTTGTGCCAATAAAATTGGGCTTTGACAGTCAAAACAAAACAAACCAACTTAATCCTTCCATCCCATGTCCCTCCCAGTAAATTAAAAAGCATGTCTCTTCTTTTTTTTTTTTTTTTTAACACTACTTTGTTTTAAAATGCAAAGTCCTGTCT
>NW_010235902.1:19390-27162 GCF_000690775.1 Eurypyga helias
TTCTTCTGTCACCAATAAAGCCATTGAGAGACTCTTTAATAAATAAACAAAAAAGCATTTTTCTTAACAGACAGTGGGATGGAAAATGACTCATAGGAAAACAGGGTATAAAGTACACTCTAGTATTAGGTATTACATGTGTCGAGTTTCTGTTTGGGGTCCAAGAATGCTGTGGTTTTTCTCTAAGGATTATGCCATTGTGGAATAATGTCATTGTGGAGTATTTGGTCAAGATGAGCTGATTGAGTCTGGTGGTTACTTACAAATATATATCTCTGTATTTTTCAGCATTTGGAAAATCTGTGACAAGCAGTTTTTGGGAGGCTACGGGCAATTATTGCCATCACTGTTTCCAGCCCTGCTGAATGCCATGAAAACTGCTGGAGTCATGCTTTCTCTCCTCTTTTCCTTTTCTTCATTCATGTAGGACCTACTTTTTTTTTTTTTTCTTGGGATTGGGTGCAGACAAACTGGGCAGGATCCTTTGTGCTGGCTTAGACCTACCGAAGGACTGATCCAATCCCAGAGAGAGGCTGGGAGGAGCACGTGTGATATTGATGTGAATGAAGAGCAAAGTCCTTAAGGGATGGAGGAGAATGGTGGAGAAATATCCTGCACAGAAACAACCGTGTTAGAGTTGGAGAATCTCAGCATCGTCAGTGGGACTTGGGTGGAGGTCACCAAAAAGGCTTTTGGGGGACAAACCTTAATCTGCTAACCCCTGCTCCCCCTCTGTGCACATTAAGGGATGCCCTGGCAAAAGGGACATTTCAGGTGGTGTTTGCACTTGACCCAGCATGTCATCTGCAGAGTTAAGGAGATGCCCAAGGAGGGCTGATGCCCAGTTTTTCTTCCTTTGTATCCTGTGATCCTCAATTTTAGCACAATAGTCTCTAGAAACACTGCCAAATCCAATTTTTGGCAGGTGGTGGTTAGGATACCATCCTTTCTTCCCATTATTCAAATGAGTTGATGATTAGAAAAGGAGGAGGGAAAAAAATCTTTTACAGTTTTATTTCCAAACTCTCTGTGGAAAAAAAAAAAACAACATGTCAGGATGATCCTAACTCTAGGAATTATCGCTACTGGATCCCATTAGCTGTTAGCGTCGTTTCTGCCTCCCCGGTCTGTGCTGCGTGGGGGTTTGACAGCTCGGGGGCAGCTCCTGCTTGAGCATCCTTGAAGAGCACGAAGGAAGTGTCGAAGGATGGACTCGAAGGAAAGGGCTCGCGCTGCGGGCTCAATGAAATATTTATAGAGCACTGTATACACAACCGCAGAGAGGCTTTAAAAATGGGAAACGAAGCAAAACGAGGCCATTTGGATACAGAAGGCCTGATTTTCTAGTGTTTCCTAGCCTCAAAAAAAAAAAAGCCTATATATACAAAGAGCCATTTCTAGTTTTGCCCATCTGTCACGCTCCCTCTGGTTCACATGCGCTGCCTTCTGTTTTGGTTTGTTTTCGGCAGTTCTTGTGGGTGAGGGATGGGAGGTATCGTGGGAGGGTGTACGTGCGTGCGTCCCTCCGTGGAGAATACTGCCCAGTGGCCAAAAGGAAAGTAGAGGGGGCCTGGCAGGAGATGGTTTTGTCCGGCAGCTCATTTTTGGGAAGGACTGGTGTATATTTGCTGAAAACTGCTCGTGTACAAGCCTGCCTGGAGCAGGTATCGGGTATGTGGGCTTGCCGAAGGAGCAGGTAATTAGCTTTATTTTTCTTACCATTGCAGTCTACATCTACTTACCACGCAGTTGAGACTCCTGCATTAATACTAGCTTACTGCAAAATGAACTCATAGAACGAGTTTATAAACATCATAAATATATATTAACACATAAATATAAATGCGTATTGGGGGAAAAAGGAGTGGTTGCCAGCTGAGCACATCGCCGGAGGTTCCAGTGCCTGGATGAGGTCCTGGCATTTCCAGGACGGAGTAGCATCCAGGTGGTTCAGGAATAACATGGCCTAGGAGCCAGCATCAGCTGGGGAAAGCCCTTCTAGCTGCATCACATCATGGTGATGGCATGTGCCATTCCTTCAATGCAATTATTCTTCATAGGCTCGTTGACCTGAAACTAAACTCTTGGGAAAGCTGAGATTCGAGGCAGCCTTTGTCTGTCTGACTCCAAACAGGGAGAGATGGGGCTCCGGGGGAAGGGGCAGACATGGGTGAAGCCAGCTTGCCATTCACATGGATGTTTTTAGGGGATTAAGAGGGGAACGATCGCTCTCTGGGCCTGTCTCAAGGTTTAAGAATTACCTGGAGGGCCCTCTGGAATCCATTTTTGGATGACTGGAGATTTTTTCCTATCCGCCGTGACAGAAAGCGAGTCCGGCAGTCTGGAAACATCCCCTGAGCTGTCAGAAGAATGATGGTTGCTCTCTGCGGCTCGGTGGAAAGCTGACCTATGGCAGGCTGCAGCAGGAGCCTGGGCCAGCTTGTCCCCTCTGCCCAGCATCGTCGGGAGGTCTGCCCTGGGAGAGGAGGACGGGGGGATACCCTGCCACAGGAAGAGGCATCAAGCTGCTTGCTCCAACGCTTGGGTTTGGAGAGGAAGCAGGGAGAGAGTCCTGCCTTTCCCTGAGGTTTATTGTTGATTCCTTTGATCTCCTAGAAATGTTCAAATTTAGCACTGGGGAGATGGTGTTGGAGAGCAGCGGTTTGGGTCCCCACCACTTCACCTCCCAAGCCTGGAGGAACTTCTTCTCCCAAAGGGTTGGCTGCTAACTAGAAAGACTTGGAAGGTGTTTGGGGAAAAAACCAAAGTTCTGGGGACTTCAAGGGGCCCTAAGTCCATCCACAGCATACCCCAGCTGGAGGAAGATGTGCAGCATGATGGAAAGTCCTTTCCAGCCCCTTACCTGGATGGCAGACATCAGCACCGCTATCACAAGTGATGTTTGCGTTGCATTTCAGCTTTTTCTTCCAAAATTTCTTAGGTGGTGTCACTTTGCTGCTGTTCTTATCACCAGTGTCCCTGGATGAAGTGATTACTGAGAAAACAGAGGAGGAGTAACACAGACCTTTCTGTTTGCTAACAGAATCTCTTGGGTTTTTTTCCTTCCCGAAGGTGTCTGGCAGCAGGTGAGGAGCTGGGACTGGAGCGGGAGAGAGAGCACGGTTTAACGTCGAAGCCATCCTAGACAGCCTTGCTGGAGCCTGGATACGGTCAAGCAACGGTAAGGAAATACCTTCTTATTTCTCCTGAATTGGTAAATCGCTGAACACCGTGCAGGATGTTTTCTCTGCTGTGCTTTGTGCCCAGGGGCAGGACTTTGCTTGTGAGGTTTTGTTTGGTTGAAGACATCCCAGACACCTCTGGCTGCTCCCTGATTCCTGCGGCCATAAAGATTACACCATCCCTTCCCTATTTACATGTGTATATGTTCTTATGACGTGATGCTAATTACAGAGTGAACCACAATTATACTGCGCCTTCCAAAATAATTCCTCTGTAGAAACTCAGCACTCAGATCTCGCATTCGAGAAGCAGGGAATACCGTGGGCAGCGTGGAGATCTTGGCCATCGAGGTTGTGTGTCTGTGTGTGATGCTGTGCTTTGTGGCCATGTTTTCCTGGGTAGAAAACTCTTGGATTTCCAGGAGAGCACAAAGCCCAAGGTCCTGCATGCATGGGACATGCTCTCTGCTCTCCCTTTGTCTTCGGTGGTGGTAAGATGGTGTTGCAGCCCAAAATCTGACCTAATTTTTTTTTCTTATCCTCTATGGAGTTGTTCAGCCTGGAGAAGGGAAGGCTCAGGGGAGACCTTATCGATCTCTATGACTCACTGAAAGGAGAGTGCAGAGATGTGTGGGGTTGGTCTGTTCTCTTTAGTGATAGGCCAAGAGGAAATGGACTCAAGTTGTGCCAGGGGAGGTTTAGCTTGGATATTAGGAAAAATTTCTTCATCCGAAGGGCTGTCAGGCAGTGGAAGGGGCTGCCCAGGGAGGTGGTGGAGTCACCATCCCTGAAGGTGTTCAAGAGGCGTGTGGACGAGGTGCTTGGGGACATGGTTTAGTGGTGGATTTGGCAGTGATGGGTTAACAGTTGGACTTGATCTTGAAGGTCTTTTCTAGCCTAAATGTTCCCATTATTCTATGCTATCCTTGCAAAACCAGCATCACAGGCTGCAACAGCCTGGGTTCCACATTCAGGATTTTACGTCAGTTCTCTGCTGCAGGCAAAAAAATAATCTGGGGGGGATAAAATCACTCCAGAAGCTCAACAACACTGCGCAGCCTTCCACTGACGGGTGCTCCTAAGCAACCCTACAACAACAAGTGGAAGAGAGATGCCCACAGCCTGTTAACCAGGGTGCTACGTAAAGGTTTTCACCGAGCCGCTTGTCCTCGGGCAGGTCTTGCGGGCAACCCTAAAAAACAGCAAAGGCAGATGGGAACAGGGTAAAAAGAATGTCATGAAAGAGAAACATATTTCACTTTCCAGCTTCCAGGGAGTTGGAAATAATGTGGAAAAAGATGTTGTTAGTTAATACTGATGAATGATCCTCTGGCAGCCCCATTAATCAAAGCTAATCATCGAAATGTTTTTGGGAGCGGAAATTTGTATGCACTGGTTTTGATTCCTGTATAGAATAAATGGCTTTATCGGTTTCTTCTATGGAGTTTGACAAGCATCCAGTGGCCTGCTGTTTTCTTGACCGTCTAATGACTCAGGAAAATCTAGAGGGCCCAGCAGAGGTTTTGCTGGCATTAAGAGCTCAAGTTAATACTTCAGAAAGCAGCTACAGGAGTCAGATGCACATCCTCGTTGACTCTTGGAGTGATTTTACTGTCGGTTTTTAGCTCTGATTTTTATTTATTTACTTTTGCTGAGGGTGTGCATTTGCAGTCTGGGTATCTCTTTGGTACAGACTTGTGACCTGAGGAGGATGATTTATTTCCTTGCATTTCCAAGCTATTGTGCCATGAACAATCCTTCCTAGAGGGGTTCTGCAGCAAGTCTGCATCCATCCCCCCTCCTAAATGCCGTGTTCGATGTGTAAAGTGCCCTTGGTTATTCCTATCAGGAAAATGACTCTTCTGCTTACCCGCTTTGCAAACATGTTTCTGTAGTGCAGGTGTGACAGAAAAGGTTGGCTCAAGTGCTTTATTCAGCACGTGTCTTATTAAAACCAGTTAAAATCCCCATCCAGGAGACTGAAGAGTGATTTGAGCTCAAAAGCTCCAGATGAGTAACGGGCCAATTCCAATTTTATGGCTCCCACAAGTTTCACGGACACCTTTGCACGCAGAGGGCTGCCAGGTAAGCGCTGCAAATAACTGCCACCACCAAGCCCGGCATGAGGATTCCCTCTCTACAAAAGCTCACCACTGATTTCTAGGACGTGGTATTCGCGCAAAGGCTGAGAAGTTGTGTGCGCTTTTGGTCCGGGTTTTCTGGCCACGGCAAAACGAACATGAAATTCATTAGCGAGAACTGAACCCTGGATCATCTGTTTAAAAAATGCGGACTCTTGCCAAGCCGATAGACGGACAAACGGAGGAGTAGGAAAAATTTATATCCCGTTTTGTACCACAGAGTTGCAAACGGTTGACGAGGACCCTCGTGCGCCTAAGCCACCGCGCTTTGCAATTAGGGGAACTAATTGCAGTAATGGGAGATGAAACGCAAGGGTCAGCCAGCAGCCATGGACCAGCCCGTGGCCGTCGATAGTTATACCAACCACAGTCAGCATTAAAAAATTTTATGGTGGTGTTGGGACTACGGTGCAGAAGAATAAGAAATCAGAGAAGGCAAATGCATATAAAGTGCCGGGAAATCCCCCTGCCATTGGAGCGCTACCTTCCTAACCGGCTCCTAACCCCTGCCCACGTCCTTCTGAAAGAGCCATTATGTACATTATGTGTCAGCAAAGACTCATATTTGTTTTTTTCTCTTTGTCTCGGTGCTTCAGATAACTTTTTGCCGTGCAATTTCCCATGTTTATTTTTTCTCCCTAAGAGCTGATAGCTAAATATATTCCCAATCTCAACACTTTGACTTTTGCTGTTTATTTAATGACCTTCACTCACTTCAGTATGATTAAGTTCATCTGCGACTGGGTGTTTTGGTTAGCATTAAATTCCCTTTATTTTGCGAAGTTCATTTCCACACCGTGCTTTCTCCCAGTTGCCTTCCTGTAAGCGAAGAGGGTGGTTTGTGATCCAGGTCTCCCTCCCCTCCTCCCCACTCCTGTGTTGCAATTTTTCCTTCCTGGCTTGCGCCCGGCTTTCCAGTCCTGCCTTTCGGAGTGTGAAAATCCACCCTGGAACAAGACACTTTCTCCAGCAAAACCGAAACTTTCTGCTGCTGGGGCAGCCAATGCTGCTACAGGGAAGGTGCTTGCAACCTGCATCACCTGCGTGGGACATCCCCAAAATCCAGCCCTTTGTAGAGCATCCTTGCGGCCACTGTCAAGGGATGGTGGCGGTGGGTCTCGTTGCACGTGCACCAAGACAGGGGATGCCCCTTGGCTGCCATCCGTCTGCCTTAGCGAACGGGGGACTCAAAGCGTGCGGTGATGTTGGGATTTGTGCAGGGGGAGGGTTGGGAGGTTCTTTTTTGTCCAGTTGAGGCTGTGCAGCTGGGAGGGAGAGCGGGGCTCAGCCACGCAACTGCAACCGAAACGCTCCACCTGGAGGTGAAAGCAAACTATAACGGGGGCTCGGTGGCCAGCTGGGATTTGGAGATCGGCAGTTGAACCAAAAGAGTAGATATCTACCTGAAACTGTGGTTATATTGAGGAAAAGAATCCATGATTTTAAAGGAAAGCGATGCAGAAAGGTGCAAAGCCATTCTGCGCTGATGGAAAGGCAGTGCGCGGGAGGAGATGCTCCTACGCCGGGCTGCACCTCTCCCAACATCTGTCTCCAGCCCTGCTGCCTCTGTTGTGGGGATACTCCTGAGCATTTTGGGGCCAGGAGTGAGGATTTGAATTAAGGAGTCTCCCCTCACAGGGCACAGGTTTCTTCTGACCTCGGCAGCTGAAGCTTTTTTGCTCCTGCCTCTGCATCTCCTGGCAAGCCTCCTCTTTCCTGGGCACCAAGTGTCTGCCTCCTCGTCAAATTTTACTCATTTTAAGCATACATCTCGAACATCCCACTGAACTCCTAATGTTCACCATTCAACCTGCTTACCAACAGCTTGTGGTTTACAGAAACAGCATTTTTCAGTTATGAGCAATTTACTGAAATGAAGTCACCCAGACTAATTAGAACTACAATTCCGAGAGCTCGGGACCTTGGGGAAAGCTGGGACTGTGTTTAAGGCAGTATCTATGTATTTTGGAATAACAGCTCCCTACTAGCTCAGATGAACGCTGAATTGAACGAGTCGGTGATCTGATCCACCGGGCATTTCCACTGTTCCAGCAAACAAAAAACCCTCCATCGTCTCTGGGGATATTTTGCACGTAAATATTGCTCCGAGGGAAATTAGTGCTGAATATATGTGGAAAATAACCAAAAAATATAGTCATATATCTTGCAAGACTTACAGGAAATTAGCGCAAGTGAATTACCCTAAACAAAATTCCCCTGCCACAGAGCACATGTGTTCCAAGCAAGAATTTGAAAATCATTTGAGAAGGCTTTTTTTTTTTCATTGCAAAGCTAATGGATCTCATAATTTTGCACAGCCCTATTGGAAATAGGAAAGAACCTGCCTCATCCAATTAAGAATTAGAAGTAGAGCAGCAACAGGGAGAAAGATTTCTATTAAATGAAAAGAAAAAAAAAAGGAGAGAAAAGTGATTTTGTTCTCAAGCTC
>NW_010235902.1:27206-45555 GCF_000690775.1 Eurypyga helias
TTGCTGGTACCAGAAAAATCCTGATAGCCTTTTGCCAAGACTTGGCTTAAAAATGCACAGCGGTGGGGTGAGGACCGGGGGTGGGCTGGGAGAGGTGCTGGGGGCAATGGGCAACGCAGAGCAGCTCTTGCAGAAACGAAGGACCCGTTCTCCAAAATGAGAGCAAAAGCAGAGCAGCTCATTTTGCATATTTAAGTATTTACTGCTGTCTCAGGAAGCAGGAAATTCCTACCACTATGGGGGAAGCACAAAGTTCAGTCGGACAGACGGGGAGGATAAAAGATGCTAGGAGAATGCACTTGGGGGGATTCAGCAGCCTCTGGGTAGGTGATTATTTATCATCTCAAGGTCACGGCACAGTTTTGGAGCAGAGAGATCTGGTGGCTCGAAGCAAAGTGGTCCAGCTGGTGGGTTTGGAGGTGTAAACGGTGCTTCTGTCGGAGGAGGATGCTTCTGCCCCAAACCCCGGCCCTGGCTGCGGAGAGACTGCGTTTTCCTCAAACAAGTCTTTGGGTTATCGTAAAAACATCAAGGAACTGGCTTCAGATGGGCTCAGGCTTTCAAGTTTATTAGCTGTGTTTTCAAGCTGGGCTCCAATTCCTTCTGCTGGAGCACACACCGCCTTATTCTCCCTGCCATCTCCTGCTGACCGTAATGAGCTGTCGGAGGGGAGGGAAGGAAAGGTCAAACTCCTTCAGCATCAGGTGCGATCAGGGACGCGTGGAAAACAGATCCCTGTTATCGTAGCAACCGAAGCGCTGCCCTTGGAAGGCCGGAGAACAGCCCCAAAATAACAGCGCGGGAGCTGCAAACAGGACGGGTTGCCTTGGCCGTGGCAGGGCTGGGGTGGCCGGGGCACGTTGGAGCCGCCTTGTCCCCGTGCCTGGGGTTAAGCTCTTCCAGCAGCTCATATCTTGCTCTCTGCTGCAGGGAAACCTTTTGGCACTGAAATCATTTGCTTTTCACTTCTCGCTATAGAAACTGATGGAGCTGCCTGAGGTTTTTTGGAGGGTGCTGGGAGATGTCAGCAGGCTTTGCCTTGGGTGAGGAGCAGACGCTGGGAGGTTGATTGTGTTTATGTTTGCTGAGATCCAGGTCTGTCTATCCAGGGAGCACGATAGGGCAGCTCTGACCATACTATTTTAGTCATCTTAAGGCTTGTGCTAGCAAGAGAAGATGCCAACACAAGAGCAAGTTGGTAGGGAATACTAAATAATAATGACCACAGGTTTTATGGTCTGGAAGGGAAAAGATGCTCTTTTTTTTAAAGGCAGCTGACTTGCGCTGCACAGGGCTCAGCTGCGGCTCAGAGGGGTAAAGGACCTGCACATCCCCTTTAGTGGCATTGGGCTTCCCAAAGGCCAGGGCAGCCGAGTGCCTTGCCAAGCCCCTTTCCACTCAACGGCTGCAAAGCACACACTGTTGACATCCCAAAGCGTTCCTGCCGGTGTGTCGGGCCGTCTCCCGCTGCCTTTTCTCAGTGAGGCTTGCTGTGGGTGTCCCGGGACTTAACCAGAGGTCCTTGAGTCAGCAAAGTGTTTCGAAAGGGCTTTTGTAGAAGCTAAAGTCCCAGTTCCCATGCTGTGAGTCAGCTTAAGCACTTTGGTTTACTTCTTTACCGTGGCGTATTCTCTGCTAGAAAGAGAGCGGTGGGAAAACCGTAAGAGCAAGCCGGGAAATGTAGTCAGACTTTCTCAGGATCCCAATACCAAACTCCTGATAAGGGCAGGAGATTTTAAAAATTCAAATAATCATTAAGCGAGATCCATCTCTGCCCCGCATGGGCCTCTTCCCTTCCGTGGACCCAGTTCCCAGCACGCTCCATCTTGTTCTCTGTTCCAGGATGGGAAACAGCATAAAACCCGTTGATGTTTGTAATTTTCTACCTGGGATTTGCGATATGCCGCTGGACTTTGGTTCTCAAGACCTGCTGTTGCAAAGCCTAACGCCCCATTGATGGGGCGAGCATCGGCTGGTCTCCAAGCTCCCCGCCCAAGCAGGGGGGAGAGACAGGTCGTCGCTGCAAGGCTGGGCTGTTGCTTCACCAAAGTGGGAGACAATAATCAACAGTCCATCTAAATGAAGGGGTTTTTTAAGCCTGCAAGGAGCCTTGTCCCTAAATTCCACAAATCAGCACAATGGTAGCGGTGGCCTTAGTGTTAAATAGCACCATATCGGAGACCATCTTGGCTATTCCCAAATTCTGGCTGGAAAAAAGGGGCTTGTGAACTGCTGTTAAAACCATCTCAGATGCCAGCATTTGTGGCTGTTGCTTTGCAGAATCCCTGCTCCTTTTTGGGGTTCCTGGTGAAGTTGTCCTCTACCTGGGAGCCCCCCATCCTCCCATTCTTGGAGACCTGTTGACGATGCTGGTAGCTGCTCCTTTGAATCCCAGCTCAGCTGGGGGAGGAAAGCGCTTCTTTCCCTGGGACAGCACTGTGCCTGCCGTCAGGTGAGATCTGTCAGCTCCACCGTCGCAGGTAGCGGTGATGACGGGCAAGATAGCAGCTACTCCTAGCTGACGGGTTGTTTTTTCTCCCCATGCAGTTCACTGGGAGGTCAATGCACTCGAGGGGCTTTTTTTTTTTATTTGCTGTCACAGTGGGGAGTTTTCTGGCTCAGCCCATCTCTGCTCCTGAGATGTAACTTCTTGGCAGATGAAGCGTGGATTCACCTGCCTTACCTTAGGCATGTGAAGCTCAGACACCTAAGCCTGGGCTAATCACCCCCTTAACAGCCACAGAAAGGCAGCTGGCACATCCTAAAACAGGAGTCTGTGGGGAGCTGCATCAGCAGCCTGCTGAGGATGAGGTTTTATGGCTGCAAGTCCTCATCCTCTGCCTCAAATAACCCTGGAGCACACCTTGAGTTTTGCTTTGCTGTGGCTACCAAGCTGATGCTCAGCAGAGGATTGAACACATCCTGAATCCTGCTCCGAGGGACGGGCGGGTGTTCGCCTGGGTGCCCCTGTAGCCGCTTTCTCTCCTTGCTGGCCAAGGTCAAGGCACTGCAGTTCCGTAGGGCTGGAGGGGAAGGTGGGATCTTGCTGCAGATGTGCCTGGAGACCCCGGGATGGGAGATCTGCAAGGTCGCCATGGGAAAGCTGTGTACCCCGGGTTTCACGTGTTCGGCTTTATTGGTGTATCACCTCCTTTGGAAGCAGAGGCCAAAGGGTTGTGTACGCTCCAGCACCTTTTAAAAAGAGACCTTTGCGTAACCTGAACCCTTCTAAACGGTAACGGGTGTTTTCCTGATGTGCAACAGCTGTCCCGAAGGCATGCAGGGCTGCTTTATACACCCAGATGCCTGCGGTGGTTTATGGAAGCCCTGCTCCAACACCGTCAGGCTCCCGGTTAAGCTCCCTGTCACTCCGAATCAGCTGCTGAAAGCCGTCAGTGTCGCTGCCGGTCGGGATCTCCGAGTACCCAGGGCAAGACTAACCACACTGACCTCCCCGCAGCGACACCCGTGTGCAGCAGCTGCATGGCTCAGGCCTAAGTTCTCGGGATGACATCTCATCCCGTTTTCCTGCTCGTTCCCAAGACACATTGCTTTTTCCCCGTAGCCGGGTCCTCTCTTGCAATGCAAATGCTCAGCCTCCAGCTGATCCTCTCAGCCTGTCCCAGTTGCCGTCGGACCGAACGTTGTGTGTGCGTGTGCACGACGAACCCGGCACGTCCCTGCTGCCAGCTCACCTGGATGTCTGCTGATCCAAAGGGTGGTTGGGTTTATACAAAACAAGGAAAGCTGGCTCGACCCAGGACATGTCCCTTCTCAGGGACTTTATCTGGACAGGGAGTTCTCTGGCACCAAAATGTGATGGTTGGATATTAAAAATTTTTGGCTTCAACAGAATTTATAAACTATTAGAGTGGGTGTGGGATGGACTGCTATTCTCCCCATTCCCTCTCCAGTCTTCTTCCTTCTTCCCTAAAGAAAATCCTCTCCCAAACAGAAAGCTTTGTTATGTCTCATTGTCTTCTCTGGCACTTGGAAATGCAAGTTTTTCCCATCTATCTTTTTGGCATCCGTTCACGCTCTCCAGGACTTTGTTGGTTTTGCACTGATTCTTGCTCCGAGACTTGACTTCAGGACCATGGGAAAGACTTTACGGCTGCGATGGGGTAGCAGTATGTCTGAGTAGAGACACCACTCGCCCTGCAGACCCTGGGCTGCGTAAGGACCACGTGGGTGGTGAAGACCCTGTCGTCGCCTATGGTGGGCTGCTCCACGCAAGGGTCTGATCCAGGCTGCCGGGAGCCTGGGGAGGAGTGGGGAGGGAAGCCAAGGCATTTTATTTCTCTTTTTATTCTTCAGACACACCAATCTATGCTTTGGCATAGTACATGGCCGTGAGTCACGCATGTCCTTCCCGTGGGAGAAGTGGGGGCAAAACCCTAACTGGTTCTGGGCTGGAGCTTGATTGTATCTGTGAAGAGAACTATCTGACATAGTTTTTGGCATTAGAAAATGATGCAGGAAGCCCTGGTCAGTTGTACATGAAGCATCTCTAATCTAGCAACTGCAGTGGATAAAAAATATCCCGAAGCAGAGCGCTGGTTGTGAGCCGGGAGCTGAGTGGGTGATGTTTTATGTGGCTGCAAGGAGACAACATGGCATCTTCTTCAAGGGAGGAGAATTGGGCATAATACTCCACTCCTTGCAGCCTTCCTTTCTAGCCATAAATCCTTTCTTTAAGCTAAAGAGAAGGCAGGAGTTCCCACAAAGTAGAGCAGTATCTGTGCGGGGTGATGCTCGTCCGGCCGTGCCCGGCTCCTGGCCGATGGCATCTGCAGGGCTACAAAGCATCAACGTTCATCCCTGCGCAGACCTTGACAAAACGAGTGTTTCTGCTTGACTCTGCCAGTTCACTGTTGAGATTATTACCAATCTGGTACATTTTTAAAGCAAATGAGGTTTCAAAATGCCTGTTGATAAGATCTTTCTTGCCCTCAGTGGAGTCATTAATTCAATATGCTGAAATACCATTTTAATTAGTTTGCACGACGGTCCCAAGAGCAATGAAATAATGCTCTTTATTGTGTGAGTATGTAGTGTGCTGTGCGTAATCCTGTTCTTTATCTCTTGTCTTCTGTTCTGTCTCACTGGCAAATATTAGTGCATCCTGTCTCCCAGTCATATCCTCGTGCAAGCATGCCAGCAATCTTGTTAAATACTCGATGTTACATTAAAACAACATTGTAGTTATTACTTGACTGCCAGAAAAATCAGAGTTAAAGGCTGCCTTTGCTTATGCTCTAGCCAGGTATTTATGGTGACCCCCAAATTGTGCATAGTATCGCTTATCCTCAACCCCCATCTTCCCCCTCTCAGCTCTGCTAGTTGTTGCTGTGCTGTAGCAGGACCAAGAGTTGCCCAAGGAGAGCAGAGCCATGTCGACGAGTGTCTGGTCTGTGACAGACTCTGCTCCAAGTGTGGGAATGGATTAAGGGATTCACCCAAGGTCACTCAGGTGCTCTGCAGTGAGCATGGAGTCTGCACAGGGTGATCAGAGCACATACTGTCCCAGTGCCAGCATTGCCTTGGAGGAGACCAGTGATTGGAAAGAAACACTGGCATTTTTATTTTAGCTAACCCAAGGAACACATACATTTAGACAAAATAATAAATGCCCAAGTATGTTTTCCAGCTTCTTTTGCTTTAATGCCTCTTGAAAGGTCTTTGAACGCAAGTCCAAGCCCTCTAAATAATCCCATATCCTCCCTCCTCCTCCTTTGCTGCACCTGAGCTCTCCTCCAGCACACAGAGCCCTTCTTGCTTTTGCAGCTGGTTTCCAAAAACGACCTCTGAGAGAGACCTTCTCTTTCATAACCTTCCCATCCTTTTCCAAATGATTCTTCCTCAGCCCCAGCGTATGATCCAGGCATCTCACCACGTCTGTTCCTTCATTATTTCAGCACTGGAATTCAGATTTAAAAAACGGTTTGCCTAAACAGAACCTGTGTTTCTGGCTGCTGAGCTTCCAGGGGCTCATCGGTGGAAAAAAGGCAATGGCAAAAACAGATAAGCTCCTCATTCAAGAAGTTTTTAGTCATAAAACATAGACATAAAATGTCCTGAGTGACCAAACAGAATTCACAGGAAGTACATAGGCTCCCAAAACCATCACAAGGTCATCACATTTCTTGTAAGATAATCACGTTTTGCATGGAGTATTGTAATAAGCTTGACACTTTGTTGTATGAAAGCGAAGACAGAAGTCAATCTTTAGCCTTTAAAATTGGTTGAGGGTTGGAAACCAATCTCATCTCTGCTCCACTTGTGGTTGTCTTCCATTTGTAGCTCAGGGACCTTTCGCACTATCCCAATGCTCGTCTGTGATGACTTCCCATTGCAGATGGGAAGGTTGTGGCTGAGGTGGGAGACTCGCCTTCAAATCTTGTAGATTTGTGTCCTCTTCTTACACATCGTAGAAAAGCCCTGAAGTTTTTATTGCCTCTGAAATTCCTCCAAATCAGGGAGGAGCTACGAAAGCTGGTCCAGTTTTCTGTCTGCTGAAACAAATAATTTCAAAAAAGAACAAACCCCTAATGGCTGGTTGAACAAGCCAACTTCTTTCTTGTAGAGTGTAATTTGCAAATCATTAGGGGGTTGGTTGTGACTAAAGAAACACAGTCCATTGGACAATGTCCTGTAAGTTCAAAAACTGGAAACCTCTGAGTCCGTTGCAGAGAAGAAGCGGAGGGACCAGAGCACGATGGCGCGAAGGATGCGCGCTATAGCGTACGAGTGGATCCCTGTGGGGACACAGCTCGCGAGGAGCAGCGTGCCTGGGCTTTGCCTGGAGAGATCCTGTTCCCGTAACTCCCCGTTCAAGCTCGCGCAACGTGCTGCGGATGCCAAAGCGGCAAGCGAGCTTTGCTGCTTTCGTGCGTCACGTGGTGCAGGCTCGTCCCGGTTGGGTGACAAGATTTAGCTGCAGGCAAGCCCTCGCCCTAGTGCCAGCAATGTGCCGTACATTGAGACTGAAATGTATCTTAGTTGTTTTCATCCTCCCTCGAAACAATGCAGATGGTTTCGCTTTCTGTTCCAATCGTCTGGAAAGGGCGTGCGTGCCCGTCACCGGCGCACGGGGAGGAGGACGCAGATGCCGAGCAACGGGGCTCTGCGGGACTGAGGGATGTAAGTTGGAAGAGAAATGTACCCCAGCCCTTGGTCCACTTTGTCTGAAGTGACCTGAAGGATGGGTCTTCTGCTGGCCATCTCCTTCCAGGAAGAATTCATCCGAGCAGGTTTTGTCTCCGCATCCCTACGGGTAACGCTGCTCACCCCTTTGCAGATTACCCTGGGGTTTTTCCCCTCTCCTGCACACAGGATGTTCATGGCATTAATTCCCAAGCTGTGTAGGAAGAGCCACAGACTCAGGACATCCTTTTTTAATAATACTCAATATCTTTTAAGACATCACCTACAAGCTTGGGCAGACAGGTATTTTATTACCTACTTGCAAAATGATTATGGTTATTAGCTTTACCGTGTATTGTAAAAAATGAATTGTGGAATTTAACCCAATTATGGTAATATGGAGCAGCAAAGAAATCCAGTTATGTAACGTGGCCTGTTCCTAACCAGGGAGAGGGAACCCTCTGAAATGTTATTTTTCCAGTAGGATGGCTGCTCTCTAATTAAGTTTATTAAGTAATATCAAAAGCATATGGAAGTGGAAATGCCATTGGTTCATCATGAAGCGATTAAGTCTGTTAGGGAAGAGCACAGACAGACATTTCTCATAGCTAGTGCTGAAAAGATAGCATCTACCCCAGTTTATCTGCACATCTATCTAGTGCATGGCTTCAGCCGGCCCGTTTGCTTGTCTTTTACCTTCAAAGCCTTTCTACCATTATCCTAGGGATTATTTCTCTGCCAAAATGAGAAGTAATCCCAATATTCCCTTGACTGAATCTGGGAAGTTATTAGGAATTTGCCTGCGCGTGTTACATTTTTAGACTCTATTATCCTATGCAGATCTTTCCTTGAAGGGTTTTGCTGCTTGAACGGTTTTGTTCCTATTGAACCTAATCCAGTTTAGTGCCTCTTCTAATCTAAATAAATGCTTCTTATTTTAAACCTCTTCCTCCTTTCTGCTTAATCAGTCTTTGATACAGCTTCTCATCATGAGCTTTAACTCTGGTTTTCCTTAATGCACCTGAAACTGTGCTTATCTTGAAGCGAGGGGCTGGTTCCAGCAGCATCAGCCATGGTGGGAGCCAGCAGCTCCCAGACACAGCAATTCCTCCTGCAAAAGCCAGGTCCCCAGGGACTGACGCATCCAAGGGCTTCCTCTGGGCTTCCCCAGATCCTCGTCAGCCCCCCAAGGACCCTCTGGTGGTTGCACTGAGTCTCTGGTTCTCGGCTGCACGATGCGAGCTCTCAGTGTAACATCTCACCTTTCTGTCATACCGCAGCCTCCTGCTCTCTAAAATATATACTTTTCCCCCTTTTTTTCCCAGCAAACTTTTTAGATCAACAGCAGATTCCTGGGCACACCATGTGTGGTGATTGCAGAAGATTTCCACAGTCCCAGGAAATCTTCTGGACATCAGGTCTGAGTCTTCGAGATGGCCAAAGCCAGAACAACATAAGCAAAACAGATAACACCTAATTATTTCTGACCTAAGCAAGCTTTGCTTATGTGTCCATTAATGAGCCGTTTCCACGCAGCTAATTTAAGGAGGAGGAAGTGTGTGCCAGATGGGAAAGTGTAGCGAATTTGCCTGCTGTACTGTGATTAAAGGTGTTGTACAATTAAACCAGAGCAGCTGCTAATTGCTGCTGCGGTAACGAGATACTCGTACGCACCACAGCCTGTGCCGCTCACGGCTCTTCCCCTCCTTCCACACCATCAGGTTATTTGCTTTCATCATCGTTGTGGCTTCCTTTATTTGCTGTCTTAGGTGACGACAACGGTTTCATTACAAGGACCGCATCCCGAGGCCGCGCCGCATCTCCTGGCGTTGGCTGCCGCGCTCGGCACGGGAGGAGGTTTGCAAAGGGCTGGGGGCTCGCAGGGCACGGGGTGATGGCTGTGGGAAGGCTCCAGGTCTCAGCGCGGAAGCAGCTCCTGGGAATATGTGTCTTTGCCATCAGGCTCTGGGTTTATTTATTTGTTGTAAGTTATGTCTTGTGGTCCAGAAGACTCTTCTTTCCCAGTTGCTATTTGTCTTAATTGCTTCGTGTTTCCACACCTCTGCGTTACTGGCAACGAGTGCGTTTCCTCCAGAGCTTTCCTGCCTCTCAACGTCTTTTGAAGGAAGCTTCTGCCTTTTCTCTCACACAGTCCCCGTTGCCTCTGTGCAAGTTTTCATGGGGATGGTTTCAAGCCTGGGAATCCTCCACCTTGTGCACAAATGCTTATTCCTGTCCCCTTGCTTTGCACCCCTAGCTCCAGGGAGGAAAGCGGGCAGGGAAGTAGGACACGCATCTATTTGGGGTTATTTTAAGCGATAAGAGCGTGCAAACCTAGTGGTAATGAATTTATTTCTGGCCAAGGTCTGTTGCGTGTCGTTTGCGGCTGGGTTCCAGGTGTGCCGTACCCAAAATCTGCTCAGGGCTGCTGCTTGCCTGAACTGCCTGGCCAGGGAAGTTTCTGTCCCATCCAGAAACTGCCACACACCTTCCTCAGCCACCAGCCCCCTTCGCAACTCCCCCAGGTCCGTGAAGTCAGTGCAATGACTCATGTGATGAGTTTACATATTTAAGGATAGGAGCAAGCTTAAGCATCTGCTTAACTTCAGCTAAGCGCTCGACTGCTCTCCCGGGTGAGGGTTTGGGTTATGAATCCTGAGGCTGCCGAAGCTGAAAGTCTATTTTCTAAGCTCTAATGTGGTATGCCTGCCTTTCTTTCCCATTTCTGGATTGCTTTTGTTCCAGGAAAACTTTCTAACTGACATTTCAGCTGGTGCTGCAGAGCAATACGCAGGGTCTTTGCCGCGAGGAATTTTGTGCTTGTCTCTACTTAAAAGAAGAGGCGGCAGGGAGGGGGGAAATGGGAATAAAATGCAAATCCGATGATGCAAGTCTATAACATGACCTGGGACGTCACTGCGCAGACTATTTACTTCAAAGATTCACCCTTTGCCATGGCAACTGGGGGCCGAAGGCACTTGCTGTACGAAGGAGAGTGCCCTGCTAAAGCCATTCACGTCGCCGGCGAGGTCTGGTTACAGCCCCTCGTTGGGCTGCTGCTTGCGCCCGAGCAGCGGGAGTCTTTCCAGCCCCTCGGCACTATACATCTTTCCATAGGAAACTTTCCTCCAGGGCCCAGCGTTCGCTCTGAGTTTTATGCGATTGCACAATCCAGGCACTGCCCCCTCCAGTTATGAGAAGGGAGAATTTTATATTTTTCTAATTGCCCCCCCGTTCTAAGCAAACTGCTCTAGCTCAGTGTCGCTGCCGTCACCAGTGGGGTCCAAGCTGGCTGTGCTGTGGGGCTGCGTCTCCATCCACGACCCACCACGATGGCTCTGCTCCATGGGGGAGATGCTGCTGGAAGCCAGGATGAGCATCTTGCGGGTGGGGAGGCGATGGAAGGGGGAGCATGGCTTTCGGAGGTGAGGGGCTTGTGTATGGTGCTGCTACACTGCTGGGTGTCAGCACCCAGGAAAGGAGCAAAAGCAGATGTGTCTGGGTGGGAGAAGCTGGAGGGTAAACCAGGGGGGACATGGGCAATGCCCCCAGCTACCCTGTGCTGCCAGGCTTGTCCCTTGGGGGGAATCCCCATGGGCAGGGTATGCAGTGCACCCACAGCCCCTTTCCAGGCAGCTGCCAGGGCTCAGAGAGTGTTTGCAAAGGGTTAATCGTGCCCTGGGAGAGACAGGGCAATATTCCCGCTATATTATATAGCTTAAAGTCCGCTTTGGACCTGCCACCTGTGGAAAAGTGGCAATTTTTGCCTCCTCCTCTCGCTTCCATGGCCAAGCTGAGCACAGTGCCTCACCCAAAGCAATGAGTTGGTGTCAGCGGTGTGTGGGATGCTCGGGATGCTGACATCCCAGCGCTGCCAGTGGCTGGAGAAGTAGGTAGCAAATATCTCCATCCTGGCACTCTCTCAGCGGGACCACGCTGCTGCTGAGTGGGCTTGTAATGAGGAGCTTCCCCTTCCCTCCCCTCCCTCCTTCCAGAAGTGAGCTTTGGGCCACGTCTCGTAGCATCCCATCCCAAATCAGTGCTTCCTCCTGCATGTGGCTGAGGGCAGCTTGAGAGAGCTGTGCAGGCAGAGCAGGCAGCTGCCTGCTCCCAGGAACAGGAGGGCATTTAGCACAGAGCTCATCCGGTTTGAGACCTCCAAACCAAGTGGCAATAATATATCTCACGAAGGCAAAACTTCTCCAGGTCAGACTCATGGGGCATCTGACACTACATTTTGTATTTAAAAAAGCCAATCTTTCTTAAATATCTTTTTTTTTTTTTCAGTTAAAAAAAGACACTTGGCGGTGGCCAAAGCGCTGTTACTCATTTAGCTAAACAAAGCATGTGGCTGTTTGTGTAGATATTATTTCTCTGGAAACACTGGTTTTCGTTAATCACCCTGTGACTTCTATTGGATTCTGTGTTTATGTATTCACTAAAGCCTCTTTCTCGGCCTTTATGACATAATTTTGAAGTGTTGAAAAATCAGCTTATTCTCTGCCTGCACGAGCTGATAGTTTGGAGCATTTTTTTTTTTCCCCCTGTGAAGAAAATCCTCATAAACCACCTCATTCTTCAAGTGAAAGAACAGCTGGGGAGAAAGAAAGGGAGCTTTTCTTGGCTGGGGAACACAGTGGCAACGTCCGGCACATTTGATAAGCCAGAGGGAGAAGCGTATAGACCGGTGCCTGGTTTCCATTAGAGCTGTTTAGGAGTGATGTGCCCAAACACACCGGTGCAGGTTGCTTGGGGATTCAGGCTTCTCGTGATGGGCAGGGTCAATACCTCGGCGTTATTTTATCCTGCGTAAATCACATATTCCCTGAAATGCTGTTTCCTGTACCCAGAGGGAATGTCTGCCCGCTGAGGCTTGCAGACCCAGCGGTGGAGTAGCTGAATTTTTCTGCCAACCCAAAGCATCGCGCTTGGGGCTCGGGTCAGGCCAGCCCTGAAAGCATCAGCAGAGGGAATTGAAGAGATGTGTTTGTCGGCAGGGCTTAAGCCCAAAGTTCAGTTTTTTGTAGTAAAAGGTCTTTAGGAAAGCTAATAGGAAATCAAAATGTTTCCATTACTGCTTCATTTCCATTAAAATAGGTTTTGAAAGTCCATAGGCAGCTTTAGGGACATGCACACAGCGGCTTTGGGCTGGCGTGCCAGAAAGAGAGAGTGAAAATAACGATTAGAATAGGTCAGCTATGGGGAAAAGGTTGAGAAAAGCTTTTTGCCATTTTGGAGCCTTTTCTGCTTTGCGGGATTTAAAATGCTTTTCCTTCTGTTTGGTGAAATTTGCTTTCAGGGGGCGTTTGTGACATTTTCTTCTCCTCTTTTGCCCTTTTTTGCAGTAGCAGGGGGGCTGGCAGAAGCATTCGAGGAACCTCCTTGCTTCCACAAGGTTTTCATATTTTGTTTTTCCACTATGTAACCTTTTAAAAATTCTTCTAACATTAGAAATACTAGGATGTTTCATATTTCCTTGGCCAATCTGGACCCTTTCTGGAGTTCAAGCTGTTTCTTTGAAGCCACAAAAGGCTAAAATGAAACATAAAGAATTTGCTACCAGAAAGGGTGGAAAACTCCCCCTCCTCTGGGATCTTCGCTGTTGGATTCAGTGGCAAAAAAAGGGGAGGAAAATGAAAAGGGAGAATAACTCTACATTTGGGTCCCAATAAAAACACAGAACATTAAGGAAAAATTAGAAAAGGTTTACGAGTGTTTCAAGAAAGGTCAGCCTTTACTGGGTTTTCTCCCAAGAAGGTCTGAATTTTAAAGGGTTGACCAAGAATAAGCAGGCAGAGAAAATGGCTTCTGCCCCGTTTTGCTGAGAAGTGGTGACAAATACTATGCATTTTTAATTTCCTGCAATTTTATTATTTGGATCTGTTATTGTCTGGAGCTGCAGGCTGAAGCAAACGCTTTGCTCAGATACGGGGCGGAGATGTTGGGTTGCAGCTACGGCTGAGTCTGCACCACGACTGGGGCCTGTCTCAAGACATCAGTAAATAATTTGAATGAGTAATAATATATACAGCCAGGCAAAGTTCAGCCCAGTTGGGGTTTAATTTATTTATTGGAGAGAAAAAGTGGGGCATTTCTGTTTCCTATCACCCCACTGCATATTCTGCTTGTATTTTTTGTATCAAAGCTGAATTATTTGTAGAGAGTTTGAAAATGGAAATGAGCAGCTCCAGCTCCAAGGAACGCATCTTATATAGGTCTAGGGCAGTTTTGGGGTGCTAGACTGCCTCAGAAAGACAGGATGCCAAAATCTCAGAGGATGAATTAAGGGGTCTTTTGAACATATGCTCTTTGCAGTGTTTCATTTTCCCTAGGAGAGGAGTGTGCTGCTTCCCTGGGGAGCAGTATCCATATCCGTTGTTATCTGTATGTGTGTCAGTAACTACCTCTGCTTGCGGCCCTACTCTTCTTCCTTCCCCCTTTCTCCTGTTTACACGTCCCGGTCAAGCAGCGCTTCCACTTGTATTTCATTACTCCTCTTTGCAGCCCTGTGGTTGCCCATCAGCCCAGCTGGGCTTTTTGGGGCACCGCTCTATCCATCTCCGCTGGGATGCAGTCATCAGCAGGACAAATTTGGTCCCACCTGGGACCACCCCATCCAGATATCTTGGTTTTCGCAAAACCACGTGTAGAGCACCAACGTGGGGCTGCACTTGCTCTCCGCATCCTGCTGGGTCAGTGGTTCCTCAGTTTCTGCCCCTTAATGGTGTTTTCCCTGATTCTCATCCTGCAGCCTCAGTCTCTGCTGCCTCCCATTCAAAGGCAGCTTTGCTAGGCTTTCCAGGGAAGAGACATTTTTCTGCTTCCATTGGTTAAATAAAAACTAGAACATGAGGATCACCAAAAATCCAGCAATGCCCCCAGCTCACTCCTGCTTGCAGCCCACTCCAACCTCTCCTGCAAGGTTTCTGGTACTGGTCCCTCTTTGAATATATCACAATATTTTCATAGAATCATAGAATCCCTGGGTTGGAAAAGACCTTAGAGATCATCCAGTCCAACCGTATCTGGCCGCCAATACACCACATCTCTCAGCACCTCATCCACCCGTCTCTTAAACACATCCAGGGATGGTGACTCCACCACCTCCCTGGGCAGCCTGTTCCAGTGTGTGATAACCCTTTCGGTGAAGAACTTCTTCCTTACGTCCAATCTAAGCCTCCCCTGGCGCAGCTTGAGTCCATTCCCCCTCGTCCGATCACCTGTCATTAGGGAGAAGAGACCAACACCCACTTCTCCACAACCTCCTTTCAGGGAGTTGTAGGCAGTGATCAGGTCTCCTCTCAGCCTCCTCTTCTCCAGGCTAAACAAGCCCAGTTCCCTCCGTCGCTCCTCATAAGACATATTCTCCAGACCCTTCTCCAGTTTTGTGGCCCTTCTCTGGACACGCTCCAGGACCTCAATGTCTTTCTTGTAGTGAGGGGCCCAAAACTGAACCCAGCACTCGAGGTGCGGCCTCACCAGTGCCGAGTACAGGGGGAGAATCACATCCCTGGACCTGCTGGCCACGCTGGTTTTGATACAAGCCAAGATGCCATTGGCCTTTTGTAGTGTGAGAAGCTCTGGAACCTGGAAGAGACATAAAACCAGGGCTCGCAGCTCTGGGCCGGAGCCTCGCCGCAGCATCGCTCCTCTCCCCCGCAGCAGCGTGCTGGTGTGACTCGTTCCCCCCAGCCCAGCTCCTCGCCAGCAGAAAGCCAGGTTTCCCTTCAGCTCGAGCTGGGTTCAAAACACAGCGTGGTTCCCGGGGTGGAAACGGTTGATCCTTTACGAGTGACATCCCCTCCTCTCTCTGACACCTCGTAAATCCAGCGCCTGCCTCTGAGGGCTGGTTGGAAGACGTTGGGGATGGCAGCTCCATCGCGCCCGGTTTGGGGTTATTGATGCTTTCCCCGTCCGCAGGCAGAGCCACTCGCCAGTACATTCATGGCATTCTGGATGCATAACGGCATCGCCTTGGACAGTGGTTTAATTAGTTTCCAGAGCGTTTTGTATACAAGAAGTGCTAAGGGCCAAATCTGCTCTTAATTACCTTGTTTTGATTTTCCTGGAGATCGCTGAGGCTGCGACTCGCGGAGTTGGAGGAAGCTGGCGCTCCGCGTCGCTGAGGTTACTGCGCATACCTAAGGGCGTATGGATGGTTTTACGTGTACACCCAACCTTCCTGGGGCTATCGGGACCCAGGGCTGATGTGCCCAGGCCACGTCATGGTGTGCCCAGGCTATGCTTTGCTTTTATTCTTCTCTGTGCTCTTGAGGTGGGTCCTGAAAGCATTTTCTTTGCTTTTCTCTTTGGCTTCCCAAGTGTTTTCCAATATCAGCTCCTCAGGTTCAGTGGTGATGTGATGGAGGGGAAAAAAAAAAGAAGTATAAGTTCAGGGAGAGGAGCTGCAACACTGCTTTGCCTAAAACGGTCCCAACGAGGATTTGTTCCTACTTTTATCTGAATTCTCAGCCGGTCCCGTCCGCTCTGTTCCTCCCCAGCCTGTGTGTATGCTCACATGCTGACACCACGCAGATGCTTTCAGGAGATAAGCTGGCATTTTTGGTGAGTTGTGGGTGGGGGTATTTGTGGGAAGCCTTTGTATTTCAGGGTGGAACTGATATTGCTTGAAAATAGCTCTGGAAAATAGCTGCAATCTCAGCTTGGGACCCAATTTCAGTTCCACTGCTTCTCCAAACCACAGAAATCCACCCGGCATCTTCATTTTTACATCAGCGGGGACTCCGCTGCTGCAGAGCATGTACGCCTGTGCTCTTCCGTGGTTGTTGGCATACCAAGGGACAGCAAGGCTGGGAAACAGCCATCCCAACGGTGCCATACTCCTGTGACCTCCTCCACCCTCCCACCTGGGACTTTGGCATCTCTGGTTGTTCCCTACCCTGAAGAACCCATCCATCTGGGCTTCCCGCTGCCTCCCGAACCAGCCCAGGAGCACTGGGCATGGGGGAGGCTGGGGGGAGCCAAGCCAGTGGCCAGGGCATGCATGGGCGAGAGCAGGCTTGCCGCAGGGGGAGGCGGGGGCCAGCAGGACGTGCAGGTATGGAAATGCAAAGACACAAAGAGGCTTTTTGATGTTGCCCAGGAAACGGTAATTCTGGAATTTCCTAACTTTGCTTTAGCAACTTTAATGTTCCTTTAATCACGTCGGCGGTGTGTCTGTGTGGGTCTGTGCAGTCAGTGGTTTGTAAAGCAGCACCGATCTCTCGAGCTGTGGGATTGTCAGAGGGTCGGAAGCCCTGTATAAATGCGAGCGGTGATGTAGTGTTTGCTGCTTTCAGGTTTTTTTCATGCAGAAACCTGAAGTCAGAGGATTTGAACCTATAAACACTGCAAATGAACAGTTTATGGGTGGAAATCCTGCCTCCGAAGACTACTGTAGCTTTTTAAAGAGGATCAGTTTGGAGATTATCATTTTTTAAAAGAAAAAAACCCCACAACTGATTCCGCTTGTTCTTGATCCTCCCAAATCAAATCAAACCAACCCATCTCATGTCTCCCTTGTGGCCCATGTCACTGGGACAAAGCCCTGATGTCCCCAACACGATGCATCCCATACAGAGCTCAGGGAGCCACTTTGGGCAAAACACAGCACAAGCCAATGGAAGAGAAGGGGCTCTTGGTTGCTAAAAACGTTGGAGGGGGGGAATCCTGCGCAGGGCTGAGCCGGACACTGTCCCAGTTCATCTGTGCTTTGCCATTGCAGCAGGTCCTGCCAAAGGCTGAGCTGGAGCTCCTGCGCTTTCTGCTCCGCTTCTCGCTGGCGCGTGCGTTTTGTTCTTTTCATGTTTTTCATTGTGAGCAATCATGATTTGCACGTTAATATAATATCACAATGATAATCTGGCAGCGGGCAAAGCTGGATGCAGCATAGGAAAGTTCCTTCATCTCCTGTTTCCATTTTTCTTGGAAGGGAGGGCAGTGCGAGAGGCGGCGGCCGAGGCACGACGGGCTCGAACCCGCCGGCCAGATTTCTGGCCGAAACGCTGGATCCAGCAGCCGAAAGCAGGGAAAGGGATTTATTCCCAATTGTAGGCTTTGGCATGGAGGCCGCGGTTGCAATAGGTGCTGGCTGGACCACTCCGTAGAAGGATTCCCCTCCAGCTGCAGGTACAGCACCGGAGCGGCAGTGCTGGGCGCTGCAACTCATCCCCACCAACTCCCGGATGGGGAGAGGGACAGAGCAGAGGAGTGAGTGCAGAAAGCAGCCCCCACAGCAGAAACGCAGCTCCCCCAGCCTTGGCGGTGGTACCCCAAATCTGCAATATTCATGCGGTGACTCCAACCCCCCCCAGCTGCCAGAGGCAGGGGATTCCGGGAGATTCATGGGTTCATTTAGGATAAAAATGATGTCACTGGAAACCCCAAAAAGATGTTGTAAGAGCGAGGATAGGGACTAGAATAGAAAATCAAGCTGGCTTTTTTTCAGTCTAATTATTTTTAAGTCAGTATCGCTTTGCCTTTCGAAATCTGACTCAGGACTTTCGCATACTTGAGGCTGGCAAGGCTGGCTGCGGTACAAAAAAGTTTCCCTCCAAGAAAGACTGGCAGAACATGTAATTTAAAAAAAAAGAAAAAGAACCCTAAACACAGAATCAAGCTAATCCCTTTATATTTTCTGTAGCTTTTACCGATCTGCTCCCACACGATGCGTCTCACTTCTTTGTACGGCCCGTCTGGGTACGTTACGGATCTGAATTACCTCCTAGCAATTAGGCTGAGTTAAAATTCCTTCCTGACCTTGGGTTTATCAAGCTCCTTTCTCAGGTTTGGCATGTGTCAGGCTGCTAAAAAAAAAAAAAAAACCCAAAACGCAAACTCCCACATGCCACGACTCGTTGCCGAAGCCTTCGGGGCGAGGGGGAAAGCTGGAGCAGGTGGGACTGGAAACAATGGCCGGGTTGAAGATGCTCACGTGAAACCGCAGAGCCGCGGGCTGTTAGAAAACTCAGCGGTAGCAGACTGAAAAGGAGGGGTTTGGCAGCCAGCCACCGCTGACAGACGCTCACGAGTTCCATGGAGCTACCTGCCCTTTCGGCTCAGCCTTTGCAGTTTTCCACCCGCGTGCCGACGAAGAGCCGCCGTTGGATTTTCGGGCTGCGCGCCCAGAGCACGCTCTGCCTCTCCGCTTCGTCCCGGGAAGCGCAGAAGCCTTTGCCTGGTCCACAGATGGGGCAGGCATGTG
>NW_010235902.1:45627-48237 GCF_000690775.1 Eurypyga helias
TTTGCCCCTGGGATTTTCCAGCTGCCTGCGGTCGATGCCTGTGCGGAGATGCAGCCGACAGCAGCAGCGCCCCAAACAAGATGACAATCCTGTAGCGGTCGGATGCTGGGATGGGATGAATGTCTCGTCTTTGTATGGTTCAAATAATCTTTATATCTGGAAAAAATAAAGCAAACTGGGGCAGTGCCCTGGGATTTGGCTGTTGCCTCGCACGACTGAGGAGTTGCTTTAGGTCTGTGGGTCCCTGAGCCCAACCAGGTCCTTATTGACTGTGGCTTCTTTCAAGTGAGGAGGGCTTGGGAAGGAGGAGAATATTTATTAGAAAATAACCAGGCAGCAGAGGATGTAAAATTGACCCCAGCTTCCAACAGGACCTAGAGCCCTTCTAAATCTGGCATTTTTTAAGGGACTTTGCCCTGCGTGGCGGGAGGTGTCCTCTTTTTCACACAAGGGAGTGGACCCCCATCTCCCAAACCACAAAACCCAGCAGGGCTTTCCTTCAAGGCCAGGTTAGGTGGGATTTGTAAGCAAAAATGCTTCATCTGACCAAACTTTAAATTTTCATTTCCTTTATAAAATTGGAAAATAACAACGTTTTTATTAGAAATCAAACATTCTGACCTAGCGCTGTTCTCAAGCAGTGAGTTTTCCCTCGGCGGCGTTGCTTTGTATGTGTCAAAAAGGAGCAAAAATTCCAAACCAAACCTTTAAAAAATATCCCAGAAATGGCTTTTTTTGGCTGGCTTTCTCCTGCGAGCTCGCTTCAAGCTGGCAGGGAGAATTTGCTTGAGAAGTATGGATGTGGGCGAGTGCCTGAGCAAGGAGAAACCTGGAAAGTTTGGGTGTACTTGGAGGAGAGCAGCTTTTTGGGGTAATATATGGAGGGAAAAGGGACTTTTGCACGCGGTCCAAATGAATCTGAAGGCTTCTAGACTCAATGGGCCAAGATGCCACTTAAGAAATCATCAAATTCCTTTTGCCTCAGTGGTTAATAAGCCGATAAATAAACCCCTTTTCCCTGCTATGGTCGGCAAGCGAAGACATATGTCTTCGAAAGACGCGTTTTCTCCACTTTCTGCTGGAAGATTTCTGGTTTACAGTTCGGGCCAGCCACAAAAAATGCCTTTTTTTTTTTTTCCCTCCCCTCTTTCCCCCTCCCTTGGTTCCTATTGCTTTGGAGGGCTACAATGGTCGAAGGCTTTTAAATGAAATTATACCACCAGTGGGAGAGGAGCCAAGCAGATTGTGCCAAGCCCTGTACAAACAGCCCAGCAGACTCCAACTACTCCAGGCTGCATAATGGAAATCACCCATGTTGGCCGATAATCTGCGCATGATTCACGCTCTGGCAAAACGTGTTGTAACTGTAGGTGTCAGTTAAAGTCAGGCCCTTAAAGCTATTTTAACACGCTCCTTTTTAATGTAATTTCCTTTGTTTTTAACTGGAGTATTCCTTAGAAAGTTGCCAGAGAAAAGGGAAGGGGAGGGCTAGCACAGCTCTTGGGTTTTGAAAATGCTCAGAGGTGATTTTTCTCCAAGGCCGGAGCCCATCCAGGATCTATTGGGCGGCGACGCAATGCAGTGAGATGTGGGAATGATGCCTTGGCCACAGCCACCTGCCTGGATGGTGGCATTTTCCACCCGGGGAGGACAGCTTATTTCCCAGGACATCCTGGTTATAGAGAGTTGCGGTGGTCGTTAACGCTGTGCAGGTCTTTGATGGGATGAAGGAGCCAGAAGAGGTGCTTTTTTCCAAAGTATTGATGCTCCAGTGCCCACGGTGCTCTAAGCCCATTGCCGGCACTCCTGACTCTGGGATGCGGTTCGCATCCATTTAGTGTTCTGTCTGGACTTAAATTCTTTGCAAAGCTGGGTCTGTGTGACATGAGGGTCCCTTTTACTACAAATAAAATGGATCCTAGAGGCCAGTGATGAAAATCGAGGTGCTGTCTATGTTATTTTTTTAAGATTGTGTCTCTCCGGCTGCCTGCAGGATATTATTGTGCCCGAACGCCAGGAGCAAAGACAGGGGAGACAGCCGCTGGAGAATTCCCTGGGAAACAAAACAAAGGGAAAGATGAGAGCCCTGAGAAATCCAGCCTGTCCCTTAACAAAGCAGTGCAAATGGAAGGGAAATTTTGGGCAAAAGAGTTTTTGTGAAAGGGAGAAGGAAGGACACAGCAGCGGGCTGCTGGGCGGATGCTACACTGCTTACCTTGGGGACCACATCCTAAAAACCCTGGAACACTTCAAAACATTTCAAATTCCCACTGGGGAATAGGAGCATCCTTGGTTTCCTTTAAAACACCAAAGCGTCACAATAATTGCAATGGATTTGGTCTGCATGAGGTACTGTGCTCGCCCTGAAACAGGTTTTTCCCACAGCTTTTTAGCTCATCAAGCCTGAAATTTTTTCTCTGACCTAACCTAAGTTTCCCTCCCCTGCTCCAGGTTCACTGGAATTTGCAGTGAACCAAAGAAATCAGTTATTTTTCCAGCCCCCACCCGAGACTGGGATGATTTACCCGGTGTTGGGGTTAGTGAAGTGCTGAGCGGTGGTTCTTGTGCTGGAAAAGTCACCTTTCTCCATGGGAATGGCACTTCTCAGCA
>NW_010235902.1:48249-79550 GCF_000690775.1 Eurypyga helias
CACGAGCAGCAGATCTCCATTGGTTTTTTAGTCTGTGCTGGTTTTGTCTGGGGATTGGCGTCTCCCTGGCTGCTCCTGGGGCATTTGGAGATGCTCAGGGCAGCGACAGCATTATGAGAAGGGGCTGGACCCATCCCTTCATGGGGCTTGTTTACTTTTGTCGGGAGCAAAGCACTGCCTCTTCGCTTCTGAAGCAGTTTAGGAGCGTTTCCCATCGTGTCCTTTGCTTGCGCGGCTGCTGTTTGTGGCATCTGCATTTTTCCTGGTGACCCTCTGCGCTGTCTCGATGGCCTCTGCTCATTCACTCGTCCCTCTCCCCTTGGCAGAAATGGTGTCAACAAAACGCTGCTCCCAAGAATCCAGCTTGACAGTTTTCTGCCCAATTCTGGGGGCTGTTTCTTCACACGCACACACACCCCCCTGCTGTCCCAAGTTACTGGATATATGGATCTGGTCTTTGATGTTGACAGTTTTTCTGGCTCGTGCCTGCGTTTTAGCTGGAGACACATGCTGGCTATCAAGCATTTCACAGGGATGCTTGTTTTGGGAGCGCAGTGGGGTTGCCTGGGAGACCCTCTGCTTGGCGGATCACGCTGATGTGAAGCTGGGGTCAGCAACTAGGGCTGCACCCCCTTACCAGGGCTCTGTCACGTATGGTGAGATGGGAGCTGCTGCCAGAAACATTCCTCAAGAAGGTCTTTTTAGAGAGGCGGAGGCCGGATAGGAGGATCGTGCGTCTGAGGTCTGGTCTGACTGCTGGAGCTTCTGTCTTCGGGACAGAGGTCCTGGGGTACGTGGGAATGCATGGTGTGATGCTCCAACCCGCTTTTCACCAAGTTGCTGGAGGAGCACATCTCTGCTCAGAGGCACATTTGGACTCTTGGTGTGCTTTAGCGGGGGTTTTCTTGCAGAAGCAAAGCTCAGCGTCTCGGTGATGGGCTTCCTGTCCATGTTCAAGGTTCTGGCTCCATCTGCACCAACCGCTGTGACTGCTGTAGCCATGCTCTTTGTCACGGGACCTCACCAAGGCGTTGCGTAGGAGGATCTTGCCCTCATTCAAAGCGTGGGGAGAACAGATGAGGGGTGGAGGCAGCAGAGCCAGGCTCTTTCTGCTCTGGAATGACAGCATCAGCGACAGTTGAGAGGATGAGAACTGGGATGAACTGTCTACAAGAGGGTGGAGGAAGAGCTCTGGGAATGGTGGCAAGGATGGCTTTCTCCAAACAGCTGGGAGTCAGTGAGCTCTTACACATGCCTCATTATCCCTGCTGAGTGAATTCCAACTTTTGGTTCAGATTTAATTTCTGGCTTCAGAACATTATTGTCAAAATGCTTCTGTCTGACTCAGGCCACTTCAATACCATCTCAAAGCATCTCCCCACAACACAGAGGCCTCCTCGCTTCAGAAGCCATGTGCACAGTGGCTGTCGGGTTTCTAGGAAGGCCGCTGCTTCCATGTCCCTTCTCCTTTGGCTTTTCGTCACCGTTCTGCCTTTGGTGCAGGCTGGAGCCCTTCCATGGGATCTCACTAGTCTATTGTTCAGCAGCTTCATAAACGGGTTTCAAAGGAGTCGCCAGTTGCTTCTTGGGCTGGCTCGTCGCAGGCTGTCATCTCGGTGAGCACCGAGGAGGCATTTTGGAGAATCCCAGGAAATCAGCACAGCGTGGCTGCTGAAAGTGTTAGAGCCCATTAATGGTTCCAGACACACTGTACCTGCTCCTCCTGCTGCTGTGTACCTCCAACTGCCTTGCCGTTTCACTCATTCTGGGTTATTTTCTTCCCACGAATGCCCAAGGTTTTAAATAGGAAAGCCTGAATCGGTGCACCGCCAGCCGGGAGCTGGTGAGGAGCTTACCACCGTGCCCGTCCCATGGCTGCCCGCTCCATGGCTGCCCCTGGTGCGTTGCCACCGGAAGCACTTTAGGAAGAGCAGAGCTGCTGAAGAGCTAACAAGGAGCCACACAAAGACTGTCAAGCCTTCCTACCCCCCGCCCCGGGGTCCTTACCCGCTGTAAAACGGGGAGGTGGGCGGCAAACAGCACCCACCAAGCATCCACGCTTGACCTTTGCAGAAGGGAGAAGCTCAGCAGCTATTAGTGGGTTCTTGTAGAGGAGGAGGTAGGATATTTTGGTCATGCATAACACTAAACAAGACAAGTGGGGAAGCCTGACACCAAAACTTTCCCAAGAAGCTTGCAGCAGCATGAGTAATGCCACAGAAAAGAGAGCTGTGGGAATGACTAGACCATAAAGTCATGACAAGTGGTGAGCAGCTGCAAAGGAATTTGTTTGCTTCTGCCCTCCCGTGCCTGCCCCTCTCCATCTGCTTGCTTCAGAGATAGGACATCGGTCTTGTTGGGGTAGGTGATGTGTCCAGGAAGGACCCAAGGATCCTTTGCTTCCCAGCTTTGGGCAGAGATGAGCAGAGCTCATCATGGGCTCACAGCTCCTCTGCAGCCAGCTGTTTTGAACCTACGGTCTCCAAGATCTGAAAGGAGACAAGGAAAACAAGCTGTGCAATGTCTCCTGGAGCCAGGCAGGATTTATTCCATAAATTTTCATGTGGCTCAAGCCCCTCTTTTGATTGCTGGTCCTGGCACTGTTGCAGAGCTTGGGGAGAGACAGGGGTATGGGCAGCAGACCCCTCTGCAAGGTGGACTCAACTTTTGGGGGGACTGGGGAAGATCTTAAAGCAGTGCAGCATCCCTGAGGAAGGACAAATGAGGTTTGTTACTGACAGGGATGGATGTGCACCAAGACCCTGCTATTGCTGAAAAGGATTTCAGCCCCTGCAGACGCCCCCCACAGCCCCAAACTGCTTGAGCTCACTCGCCTGTGAGGGAACAACCAGACACTGCGGGAGCCCTTCACCCTCCCAGGTGTCTACTTGGCAGTTTGTGAAGCTATTTGCCCCAAAGTGCAAGGCTGGGGTTTCACCCGTGCTCTCTTCGGAGGGGTGATGCTCCCAGGTGGGAGGCCCCAGCGCTTTCGACTTCACCACCGCGGTTTGCAAGCACAACCGGGAGGTTGTGGACACACAACATCAGAGGCCGGTATCAAGCATCTCAGATCTCAGTTTACCCCAGGCTGGTTTAGAGCGACGTTCGTGGCTTGTTAAGTCATTTGGCATCCTCCGTTAGCGTGGAAGATGCTTTCCTGCGGAAGAAAGCGGCTCTCTTTGATTCGCAGCGCTTGCATAGTGTGCATCCCACGTCTAGCTTGGTCTTTGCATCTCTTTGGCTGCAAGGAGACCAAAAAACACCAAAAAACCCCAACTGTGTTGATTTCAGCATTGTGTGAAAGTATTTTCTCATCGTTCTCTGTTGAAAAGCATGATTTAATTAACATTTTTATGTGTTTATTATTTAAGAAAACATCTGCTGCTGCTTTTTTTTTTTTTTTTACTTTTTGTTTTACCCACCTTATGTTATTAAATAGTTGAGTCTTATTTCATGGTATAGCCAGGAGGGGAAGGGAGGGGTGGGCAGCCAGCACCCACCCATCCCAACCTGCCTAATCTAGGGACCTGGCGGGGTGTCAGCTTTGTGTGATTGGTGTCCATGCGTGGAACATGTCAGGAGTAGTTGCTGGGCTTTAAATTCTCTCTCTGCTAATCCCCATTGACTCTGGAACAAATGCCAGACCTGCTTTTATTCTTGTGGTTACACTACAGGTGCGAGCTGGATGCGTGCGTGGGCTTTCTCCCCCCGATTTAAGCAGCCTCACTTGGGGTTTATGGCTTTTGAATCGATGTTTTTTGACACGAGGAGAGGAATTGTTGGAAGGTACATGCTTGCAAAGGGGAGGCTAACCAAATCCTTGAGAGAAATCAAGGTTACAGTAAAGATACGTCTGACGCGGTGACCTCGGCAGAGCACTCGCTTCTGTGAGGGGGGATATTTGTGGGTTTGCAAGCTGTAAGGGAGGTGGCCAGCATGGTCCCCAGTGGGATGTTCCCACCTGCAGCAAAAGCTGCTGGATAAACACCCTCCCATCCTCCCCGGTAGGATGAAATAAGGTGTCACCAGTGGCTGTTTGCTGCTTGGCAGTAGAAGAGGATCTCAGGATGCTGGGATGTCTGTCCTAGCTCCTTCTAAGTGTGGCTTGATGTGATTTTGAGGGTCCAGCAAACCTTGTTGAGGCTCTTGACTCAGTTCTCCTCGAGACCACTTGGTCTGTGAGAAGGTCAGTGTATTGAAACAGGCAATTTGTGCCAGTGTCTGGCCAAAAAGGCACAAAGCTGAGCACTCACTCTGGATACCAAGTCATGTCGTCAAGTGACAGGTTGTAAGTCATAACTGGGGGCTATTTAGAGCCATTTTTAGAGTCCTTTTCCCTCTGCAAGCCTCTGCTGAAGCCTCTGCCCAAGGAGGGTGGTGGTTGCAGGCAGCAACCCTCTTATTTACATGCACTGCTCTCGTGTAATGGTCCAGGACAGGCTTTTACTGCATTGTGGCCTTGTTTAAAGAAAAAGAAAAGAAAGAAAAGAAAAGCCGTATTTAGTGCAAGCCCTTTAAGCACATGCTTAACCTCACACTAGTGCTGGAGACTCCCCCATGCCAGCACTGGAGACTTTACTCATCATGAAAGTAAACATGTGCTTTAGGGCTCTGAAAACAGATAAAAAAAAAAAATCCCGCCCTGAAGGAGAAGGATAAACATTGCTAAAATGTTATCATTCATGCAACTGCTCTCTGGGTGCTGGATACGGCCGCGACCGCAAGAGTTACTTCCAGAAAGCAACTGGGAGTTTCACTGGGACCAGCTGGAGCAGGGAACAGATTTGTTTAGCATCCTCTGCCCCTTATCAGCATAAACAGAGCCCCCATCTTCTGAGGTTGCACGATAACCCGACAAAGACCAGCCCCCATCTCTGGCGCGACTGCAGGATGGGTGCTGGCAGCTCCTTGCTCCCATCAACCCGTGTATCACCATCAACGAGATGGTTTTAGGAACCCCCTTTTCCCAATGTCTTGATCCTCTGTGGCTGGTCCCATTTCCAAATGGGTCCCAACATGGGTTGCAATGGGCTCTAGCTGAGTGGGCACCCAGTGGGTGCATCCTGGGGAGACCCCCCCATCCTCCTGGGGCCCATGTGGGGCTTCTTCTGGTTAGTGAATCAAACCTGTACTTGGGGCTCATCCCGCTCTTCTCTGAGAGATGCAGTAGAAAACAGGGGAAGGTACATATATAATCATAAAAAATCATGGCCCTCTGAAGTCTGGACCTTACGGCTTTTGCAGAGGGGCCCTCGGCCTCTCCGCGTCTCTCTCTGGGGCTAAAGATAGCCGTGTCTGCAGCTGAGCTGTGAATCAGGAGTAAAAAATGTGGGTCACCTCCTGTGCGAAGAAATGAACGTTCGGAGACTCATCTGCTCCTGACCTCATTTTGCTGGGTATGAATCAGGCCTCCAGTGCGACGGACCCCACAGCTGCTTCTGCTACGGCAGCTCGGGATGCGGTTCCCAAACCCCACGGCAGGCCTTTATTACAGGCTTTTCGGGCCAGTTTTCTCAGTTATGACGAAAGGGTGTTAATTGGGTAAAGAGTGCAGGCACGGCTGGTTTTCCTGGGATAGTGACGCTGCTCCGAGCAGGGACCCAAATGGTTAAACGCGGCGTTCCCACCCCGCGTGCGTGTGCACACGCGTGCACAGCCACTGTCCAGCACGTGGCACTGTCTTCGCCGTGGCACCACGAGGTGAACACGGGCACGTGCCTGCGTGCAGACACCGGTGGGCACGCGTGTGCGTGCACAGAGACACCGTTGTCTGCGATCACGGGTGCAACGCATGGCTATGAGCAACCAGGTGCCGACACATGCACCCAGGGAAAACTGCACATGCACTTCACGCAGCCTCTCTTTTTCTAATTTTTTTTCTCATCCCACTGTTGCAAAATCCACTCCTGTTTTTCCTTTGTCAAAGTAAAACCTGACATGGACTCTAACCCAGCTAGAAACCCTGAGGAGAAAGCAGGAGGCTGGCACCCAAGAGCCCTGAGCAGAGCCCTGGTCCCTGACACCTGCTCCAGGTGTGCTCTCGGCGGAGATGCTTTATTTTTCCATGTCTTGCTTTCCCTTCTTCTAACCCAGGGGTTAGTCAGCTTTTCTTCCCCTGTGAAATCCAGCTCTACTCCTACAGCACGTGAGCAAGAAGGTGAAGGCAGCGGTGGCACTTCCAGAGGGTGACATCCCCTGGGATGGTCACACCACTCCATCTTCAAGGGACGCTTTATGCGGGGTTACAGGGGCATGAACTGCTTCACCCTCTGCCTGAGCTGTCTTTAAATAAAATTATTTTTTTGGGGGTGTAAATCTCATCCCCGAAGGTGGAAGGGCGCTTTCCTCTTTGCATCCGCCCGCACTCAAAGGGCCAGCACGGCAGAGGAGCGTTTCGCCCTCGTTAAGTGGATAAAACTGGAACGCGTTCAGAGTCGTAATTCGCTGCCGTGACCTGAAAACCCCAACGGTGGGAATTACTCCTGGATGGAGGCTGTGGCCGGTGCACGCTGTGGCTCGCATTTCTGCCCTGGTCGGGTTTGGTTGCCCCGCGGAGCTTCGTCTTTCAAAGCTCCCGAGTCAGGAAATAGTTAAACGCTACAGTATTTTGATTAGCAGAGCCTTAAAGTCAGTAAAAAAGACAGTCAGAGAGAACTATCAGGAGCATGCTAATGAAGTGAAGTCATCAGCAGACACCAGAGAAGTATTCATGCCTGCTCCACGCCGGACGGGTATCGCCGGATCCCAGCGAGGCGCATGCAGGTGGAGCGGGGCTCGCAGGGACCTGGGGCTCGGCTGTCCCGCTGGCTTCGCTCCCCTCCCTTTGGATATAGCAACGCTTTCCCTGGGATTTTTTTCTTTGCTTCACTGGAGCTTAATGATATTTCCAGCTCGGCGGGAGCTGCAGAAGACTGGTGATAGTGCAGTGAGAGGATAGAAAGGCAAAGGGCAGCTCCCAGCTCCGCGGGAAAGGTGAGGGCATGCTCTTGGAAAATCCCTTGGGTTTCTCTGTATCGCTGGCGGTTGGGTTGTGGAAATGCTGGGGGTGGGGAAAGGGGGATGTTTCTGGAAACACGGTGGCGTTCCGTGCTCGCTTTGCAGCCGGAAAGTTTGCTGAGTGGTGTGCGGGGACGCGATGCCCCGGCGAGCTCTGCCCGGCCCCTGCGCCCAGGTACGGACCTCCCGGGAGCGCAGGGAGGGAAAGCTGCTCCTTGGGAACGGCGAGTAAAGCAGGACCCAGCTGCCTTTGGTCCTTCTAGTTCCCCTTTGAAAAATACTTGGGTAGTTTTAAGAGCATTAAAAATGATTGTTCTCCTGGCGTGGGGCTTTGCAAAGAAACCGTGTCAAGGTTTTATCATCCTTGCTCTTAGAGCCCGCACACGTGAGCATCATCAGTGCGCAGGCTGGGGTCCTACCTTTTCTGTAAAAAATGGCTTTTTTGGAATAATTCTGAAACTCAGGACAGAGCAAAGTTTTAATCAGTTGCCTGAAGGCTAAACCTAGTAACTCTTACGCAGACAAATCCACGCTGGAGCTGATGACTCGACAGTGCTGTTTAATTTACAAAAAGTCACACCATGAAAACATGCATTTTTGTTTATCATAAATGAAAGAAAAACATGCAGGAAAGGTTTTGCTCCTAACCAGATGCAATTAACCCGTTCAAGATGATGAGTTCCTGGGACTGTTCCTGGAATTAGATGAGCGTGTATCGCTTTACAGCGGTTAGAAATGAGCTGACGACTCAACTACTGCCTCGAACTTAGCGCTCTTACAGACCCTCAGCCTGTCTTCAGGGGTGTCCCCACATTTTGCTTTTTCTGCCTCATGGTGGTTTTAATTTTCCTATTGCAGAGACATCCAAGCTTGTGACACTGAGAGTGTATTTCGAGGAAGACAGACACCCAGCTCCTGGGTTTATGTGAACTTCTGCAATACCCTGCTCCCCATTGCCAATGATACGTCCTTAAAAAAAGAATCCCTTGATTTTATCCATATGGAGGTTAACATGAGATCAGCATTAACTGAGTTTTTGGGGCCTAGGGACTCCCAGCAAGATTGGCAACATGAATACTGTTTTAGTCCTGCATCTGAAGCATCTCCTTTCTTTGTATCCCGTTATAGCTAGAAAACCTTAATGAGACTTTCCCTAAAGGCAACATCCCTCTGTTCAGCCACATCCCAGCCCAAAGCAGACCCCTGTAAGCCCCCATCCCTGACCCGTGGAGGGGCAGAGGTAGGTGCCATGCCCACGGAACCACCTTCCTGGGAGGCTTTTCCCTTCGCAGGCATTTTCTCTCCGTGAGCTCTCTGCGCGTGGGAAATGCACCTTCATCCACGTGCATCGCACGCCGGGGTGGCATCTCAGCGAGCTGCTGGTGATGGACCCAGCTGTGCATCCCTGCTGCACCTGGGGACAGCGCACCGGCTTCTTTTTTTCTGTTGCAAGTGCAGCTTGAATTAAATTAGAGAAAATTCAGCGTGAATTGCCTGCTTTTTCTCAACTCCCTTGGCCAGCTCCCCATGCCCAGCATCTTGTGTCCTGTCCGTGGTAGGTGCAAGCAGAGGACCGACAGAAGGGCTGTGGGCATGGGAAGAGGTGGACAAGCCCAGGTGACCCTTGGTGAGGTCTCCTGGGTGCCGTGATCCGTTTCTGTGCAGCCTCCCCATGCCTGACTTACCCCTCCAAGCTCTCGGGGTCCCCATTCCTTAACACAGCCCCAGTCGTTTTGAACAGTGACACGGAGTTTCACCTCGTGTGCCCTCCCAGCGAGCTGCCAGCGGGGCTCGTGGCTGTACTGAGCTGCCCAGGAAAAAACTAAAATTTCCAATTCCTCAGTTTTTTTGTGGGTAGGATTTGAGCTCCGCGCTCAGCCGCGGGTCCCTGGCTGCGGATGGCAAAGCCTGGCTATCGGGGTGCCTCCGGCTGCCTTCAAAGTGAGATGGGAACGTATTTTCCAAAGGTGGAACGCACCTCATCCCACCAAGGACATGGATTTTGTCAGTCTCCCGAGCCCGGTCTCAGCTTGAGTTGCACCGGCTGGTTGTACGTCAGATGTAAACGAACTAGTAACTAGTTGCATCGTTCTGGTTTTTTGCTGTAGAATTTAGGGGATCGTAACGCTTCAGGCACCCAAAAGTCAGCTAGCAGGAGCTGCCTGCAGGTCCCACGGGCTTTAAACACCCTTGGATCCTCCGCTGTCCACTTTGGCTGGCTGTCCTTGGAGGAGAAAGGTGTTAAAGGGCCTGTGGCCCACTACTAAGCAACAGTTACCAACAACCTTAAGCAAATAAAATATGTGAGATTATGAAAACAGGAGAACTGCAGCTGATTCCCAACATCTCTGCTGGGTGAGTCAGTAGTGCATGTCTGCTGCTCCCCGCTCGTTCCTAGATGACAGCATCCACACATCAAATCTGCTGGCCCTTGGAGATTAGACATCCCTGAATATTTATGACCATTTCAAATAGTGTGTATTGCTCTGGCTGCTCGATAGCCTGAGCGAGAAGCTGGGATTTACGGGTTTCTGTCCTTAAGGCTTGGGGTTTTTTTTAATGCCTACGTACGGGACGTCTCAGATGCCGTGTGCTATTCCTCTGTGCATTTTGGGCTGCAGCTTCCCCCCCCGACTCGGTGCACCTTGTTGCAGGTCAGGTCAGCAAGCCTTGACCACGCGCCAGCTAGGAGAGAAGGAAGTTCAGGGGATGAAGGGAAGGTGTTATCCCAGCCGTGTTTGATGTTGGGTTTTTATGCAGATCCTCAAGATCTGGATTGCACAGGAAATATTTCAGGGAAGACACCTGCAGCTTTCTCCCCTGAACGGGCTGGCTGACTGGTTGTGGGGAGATGCTCAGGCTCCACCCAAAGGTGGGACACCAGGAATCGTTCTCGGAGGTGCTCATCCCACCACTGAGGTTCAAAGGGTACCAAGCCAGTGCAAAGCCAACATTTGCTCTACAAACCTCTGGAAAAAAGGCGGGTTTATCCAGTGCAGTGCTTCCAAGGTGGCATTTCTGGGGTGGCCATGCTGCTGGTGGAAGGGCTGGAAGCCATCGCTCGGGCAAAGGCATTTTACACGTGCAGGTAGATTTATTTCACCTCTGAGCTGTTGCCTTCTGGCACTATGTAAATAACTGTATAGGCAGCCTGTCTCCATGGGTAGATGTCCGTCTGTCCCAGCTCGTCTGTAGAAGAGTTCCCTGGCTCTCTTGGCTGGTTGTGCTCCCATAATCTGTCAGGGTTTGGGGATGGTAAGTCTTGCTGCAAGAAGTGCTGGTGTTTGAGCTAGGGAGGCCTGGCTAGGGCTGGTTTGCCGTCCCACGGGCTGTGTTGTAGACCTGGAAAGGTGAGGATGGGATTTGGGGTTGGTAGAGGAGACCTGTCTCCTGACCTCTTCAGTGGTTTGGTTGTGACCTTAGATGACTCCCGTCTCCTCCGCAAGATGGGTCTTTTGGGCTGTGCGTTGTGGGTTGGCCAGTGAAATGCAGATCCTTGCAAGAGAGGTGCTGAAGACAGGCAGAAAGTGAGGGAAATCCCTTTAGAAAGAGAAACGCAGCTGCTTTTCCCAACCTGTTTTTAAACACATCCTACAGCACAGAGACCATTTCATCTCACCCTAGGAATTTCTTTCTTCACTTGCACATTACCCTCATTTTTCATCGTGCCGCTCCTCACCCTGCCTGCGAACGCTGCCTCGCATTTCCAGCCTCCACCGCCCCAAGACCTGCTGAGGAGCCCCTTGAATTTGTGGCTGCCACCTCCGTAGCACACTCACCTTTTTCTGAACCGGCGACGCTCGTTGAGAGGATGGAGTTCTTCATCCTGGTACCATCTGGAGCCTTTGTCCCCTTGCTTGCCATCGCCAGTGACCCACAAGCCCAGCTGACTGCGGTGTTGAGTCTCGAGGGCTTCCCTAAGAAATGGCATCAGTCTGCGGGAACGTGGCACCGCCCTGCGACTCGCTCAGCACATCCTGGAGTGTGGGCATCTCCTGCCCAGCAGCATGGCGAGGGCAAGGCTTGAGGGAGCTTCTCCCTGAACTTCCACCTTTCCTTGTGAAGGATGGGGAATATGAGAGTCAGTCTCCTGCGCAGGGACAGGGGCTCGGTTCAGAGAAGGACTCCCGTGACTTCAAATTTGCTTCTCTGGAAAAGCGGGATGTAGCGGTGCAAAGCCCTTGGCAGCTTCTGCTTTCGTGGAGATGTTGGGTGGCATCGCTGCAGGTGCTTTGGAGGGTGGGCAGTGGCCACAGGCTGCTGTGTCAGCATCTGCCACCTCCGCTTCCCTGGCCCTGGTCCTCTCTGTGCCCCTGATCCCTGTACTGCATCCCTTGGGGACAGGAAGGAAGCATCCAGCACACCACGGGCACCTGATTCCCTCCGAGATGATGAATTGCTCCGGTGAGGTGCCGTTCAGCCGGTCTCCTGTGAGACCCCAGGCCACAGGCTCGCGGGGGGGGCGCGAGGCTGACGGGCGGGAGGGTGTCTGTGCCTGCGAGCGGCAGGTAAAGCAAGATAAGCCCCCAGCCCGGTTATCTTCCCCGCTGCTCTGGTGCCTTGAGTGCACACAGCTCCCTGCAGACCTCGTGCTCCAGCCCGGGCAGTGCAGGTACCCGCATGGGTGGAAGGCATCTGACAGGGTGGATCTCTGCTTTGCTGCAGAGATTTTTCCCTCTGCTTGAGACATGTCCTTGTGATGTCCCAGGACTCTGCATCTTAACTCCTGTGTCCACAACTATGGGATGATGCACCTTCCCCAAAGCATCTTCTCCTCTCCCCTTGCAAGTCTAACTTTCTTCTTCACTTCAAAGCTCAAAGGAAATATGCACTTGCAAAGGACGGAATTTTTATCCCTTGCCTTGATTAAGAAGGAATGGAAGGAGAGTCTTTGGTCTGTGTTTATTTTAATGAAAGTGAGGGAGAAAGCTTGGGTTTATCACGGCACCTCTCTCAAAGGCTTCCTGGGGGGCACACGGGGCAGAGAGGCTCTGAGAGCGGATTTCTGACAGCGGCCGGTTTTTTTGGGTCTGGAAGCTGAAGTCCTGGAGTACAACATCGCCACCTGTTTGCCATATGCGAACATACAGCAGGATAAATCCCAGCAGGATGCATCCCGTCGGGCAGCCTTCTGTCGGGATGCACTCCATCGGGATACATCCCATTATGATGCGACCCATCAGGATGCATGCCATTCAGATACATCCCATCAGGATGCACCAAATCAGGATGCACTCCATCATCGGGATGGACTCCATCGGGATACACCCCCCCAGCAGGATAAATCCCATCGTGATGCACCCCCATCAGGCAGCCCTCCATCAGGATGCACCCCATCAGGATGCACTCCATTGGGATACACCCCATCAGGATAAATCCCATCACGATGCAACCCATCGGGATGCAACCCACCGGGACTATTCAACATCAGGCAGCCTCCCATCAGGATACACCCCATCGGGCAGCCCTGCAGCGGTGCTGCCAGCTGCAGCATGCACAGGCTGCACAGCCAAAGCCAGGACAAGGAGGGGATGGAAAGAGAGGAGTAAGTGCTGGTCTTCTGCTGGAGCAGAGGAGCTCCCCAGCCTGTGGGACGGTGCAGAGTGCGCTGCTGTGCCAGTGCCACCTTGGTGCTCCAGACTGTTGGACCTCCTGCTTTCACATGCACCGTGCGTGCTTCCCTGGAGCTCTTCACTGCCAGGCTCTTAATATGATTTGTTCACCATCCGTATCAAGAGGTTTAAATAAGACTCTGGAACCTGACGTGAGCAAGGCTAAGTCAGTGAGACCAGGACATCACAGAGCTTTGTGAGACTGGGATGGCCTGCAAGCCCTCAGGAGCTGAGCAGATATCCCTGCATTAACTTGCAGCTGGTGTAGATGCTGCATTCTTCTGAGAGGTTGTTGGAAGATCTGCTGCTCTGCAATGGCAGCTCAAAAATGTACGAGAGAAGCAAACAGATCTGAGCGGCTGCTGAGGGGTTCACCCTGCTTCTCACTATCCCTTGAGCAAGATGCTTTTGAGGGCTTCATCTTTCCAAAATACTTACCAGAGACTGGCTGGGCAGGCAGTGGAATTAAGCGAAGGTACACACTGCATTGCAGTGGAGTCAGGCTGCTGTGAAATGTGGGTTCTGCTCCCCAAAACCAGTTGCATCTGCTGGAAAAGTCTCTATTTGGGAAGATGCCTTGGAGAAGAGCAGGCTGAGGGTTTGGGCTGGCTGGAGCAAGAGCTAGGGCTGAGCACTGGGGCGCTGGTATCACGCATCTCACTGCGTAGGTTTTGGTGGTTTTCACTGATTTTTGGTGGATATTTAGGATATCTGGCAATAGGATCTATACATATGTTTGGTTTATCCTCTTTCACCTGGATGCTAAAAGCTATTTCTTACCTATACAGTGCATAGGGACTATTCAAATGCTTTCTGTGCCTATACAATGCATAAGGGCCTTTCATATACTTTGGACAAATGCTCCTGGGCTTCCCCCGTTTCCATGAATAGCGTGTGTCTGGATTAAGTGTCAGGCTTTTGTTTGAAAGAAGCCTTCAAGGAAATGACTCAACAAGACATTTGTATGTTTAAATTTGTCGGGATTTGAAGTATTTAGATTCTGCTTATGAATATTGGCATTTAAGGGGAGGATCTTGAGTTGAAAGCCCCGGCTGCTGTTGGGAGGAGGGAGACTTGCGCACGCACTCGCACGCATGTGCACGCACACAAACCTCTTCTCATTTGGAACGTGCTAATGGGAACAAGCCAACGTAGATTGTTTCATTAATGAGGATTTATAGCACAAATCTGCTCCTGTTTTGTCAAGACAAACAGAAATAAGTGGGCTTTTAGTCCTGGGAAAGCTGGCCCCGGGGCTGTGGGCTGTTTACTAGCAAAGGGCAGCTGCTCAGAAAGGGCTTCAGGGGAGCAGAGGGAACAAATGGCAAAAGGTGGAGACAAGAAGAACCAGGATTTGGTGAAGGAAGAAATGAAATCAGGGACATGGGCTCTAGTCCTTTACCTAGTCTCCATCAAGCGCATTTTCTCCTCAAAAGTTTGGGTTGGTGAACTCGGTGCACGTTTTTCCCTTTGCTGTGTATTTCGAAAGTCGCCTTCTGCTCCAGAAGATGTGTCAGTGTTTATCAAAATGCAAATAACACTCCAGGACTTGGCTGCCTGTGGCGGAGAGCTAACGTCACCATGGGTCCAGCTGCTGAGTCCTGGTCCTTCTGCTGGAGGTCCTTCTCCTGATGGAGGTAGGGAGATGCTGTGCTACCCTGCTCCTCTTCAGAAACACGTGTAAAAAGGGTCTCAGGCTCTGGAGCTAGTCCAGGATAACCCAGGCTGGATGCCACGATGGTGGAGGACGTGAGCAAGTTGGGCTCACACGAGGGCATGGACACGGTGGGACACGGTTAGGGACAGATGCCCAAAGGTGGGGCCTGGTGTCATGTGGGGGTGTAGGGCTCCGGTCTCCACCTTCAGCTTTGCGGGTGGTTTTTGTGTGGCAGAAACAACCTTGGCTTCATTCGTTCCACGTGACTTACGTTTGTTCTCCGTGGTTTTGAAACCTCTCGGGAGCGTTGGGCAAAGTCATGGTCTCCCTACGTTTCTGCTAGGCTTGGATCTCTGCGCCAGCAGGGTTTTTTCTGGGCAGAGCAGACTTATCCCTACCGTGCCTCTTCCTCTTCCCACCACAAGGTGAGAGACCTTTCTCTGCTTTCTGGAGGATTTCTTCTTTCTCATCCCAACCCCTGCACTGCATTAAAATAAAATGAAATATAAAATATAATATAAAATAAAATACATATATACGTATATGTGCATCCTGCATCTCCCAGCCTTGTGAAGCATCTTGGGGGGCATCTGCAGCTGTAGGTGGATACAACACAGCGCTGTCACCCTTCTGCCCTCCACGGGAGGTGGGTGGCCTCAGGAGTGTGTCCTGGCACTGTGGGTGACAACTGGGGACAGGTTGGTGCCTGACCTATTGCTGGGCTGGAGTTGAGGTGTGAGGTTATTGGAAGGTGCTTGTTTGTGTTGAGCCTGAATACTGAATTGTTCTCCCCACGCCGGTCATTATTATGCAAAGCCAAGTCCTAAAAAAATATTGAGTTTCCTCTCCCATAATTTTGAGGAAAAACACTTATCTGGCAGTAAGCAACAATTGTGAGTTGTCCTTTCATCTCGTTGCGCAGGGGAGCTGCGGGCGCACCTCAGGGTGAGACTGTGTCTCTCGAGCAGAGAGGACCCTGTGCTGGGAGCAGTGGCTGCAGACCAGGGCAGCAACCTTGTCCTCCTCCTAATCTTTTTATTATTATTTTTAACGCACTTGTGGCTTGAAACTCTGTGAAAAGCTTCTTTTTATTCAGGCACTCAAGCAAAATTTAGGCTGAGCTGCTGCGTCTACAATGAGGCTTTAAAGAGGGTCTGTGCTGCTTGGGGTGAAAGGGAGCCAGGATGGAGAGGGCTGCAGGGGAAAGGCCAAATGGCATTAAGAGAAATTTGGGAAAGCTTAGTGGAGGATGCAGCAGGATGAGATGTGGTGCCGCGATGCCAGGACTGGTCCCTGGTCCCCAGTCATAGCCGCTGCCAGCTCCGCACCGGCTGTGGCAGGGCTCAAGCAGGCTTGTGTCCATCCAGACAGCGCACGGTAACTCTGGGGTGATCCTGGGTCAAAGATGGATAGAAAGAGAAGGTGGTGTTCCCTCGTTTGGTATTCTTCTTCCATTCAAAATGCAAAAAAGACAAGAAAAAGGATTGAATTCCAGCTTCTCCTGCCTTGGCAGCTAACACCCAAAAGTTTCATTTTGAAACGATGAAACTAGAAAATCCAAGACTAACTCAGGTGATGGAAAATGGGAAATTAAGATTACTCCATGCTGTTTCAGTATGAGCACAGTCTACGAAAGAGCAAAAAGAAGTGGGAGAAGCAGATGTGGGGACACCCCCTAGGCAGGTGACCGCCCGCGGTGGCCGGAGCTGGGTGCCAGGCTCTGCGACATGCCGCGGCTCTGCCGTGCAGAGGGTGCTGCCTGACTTCTGGATCATTCCAGGCTCTTCTTTTCCAAGGACACTCTGAAACAGCGATCCACCTCGGGAATCCCACTGCACAGATGGAAATGCTGCCCTCCGCCTCCCTGCTCTTGGCTGGGGTCACACCGGCAGCGGTGGGGCTCCCACCATGGTGCTGGAGGCAAATGGACCATGTGTACCTCTGGCACGGGATGCTGCATCATAGCAGCCTCTCGTGATGTGGATGAGGGCTGATGTTGGTGGCACAGGGAAGGGAGCCGGGATGTGGCTGAGCTCCATGGGCTTGTTCAGCCTGGAGAAGAGGAGGCTCCGAGAAGACCTCATTGCAGCTTTCCAGTATCTGAAGGGGGCCTACAAGGGTACTGGGAGAGGACTTTTTACAAGAGCCTGTAGTGATAGGACAAGGGGCAATGGGTATAAATTGAAATCAGGGAGGTTTAGATTAGATGTCAGGAAGAAATTCTTCACAGAGAGGGTGGTGAGGCACTGGGACAGGTTGCCCAGAGATGTTGTGGATGCCCCATCCCTGGATGTCTTCAAGGCCAGGCGGGATGAGGCTTGGAGCAACCTGGTCTAGTGCAAGGTGTCCCTGCCCATGGCAGGGGGGTTGGAACTAGATGATCTTTAAGGTCCCTTCCAACCCAAACCATTCTGTGATTCTATGATTCCATCCTGGCTGGATGCTGTACAGCATCTGTTCAACCCAAAATGTACAGGAAAGGGTTTAGCAACAGGCAGCTGCCTCTGAGATGCCTATTTTGACGTAATCACAATCTTTCTGCATCTAAATAGCCAGTTTCACATCTGCAAGGTCAAAACAGTGCGGGAGCCCAGGCTAAGCAGTGTGTTTATGGAAGGAGGGAGGCGGCAGCCCAGGAGCTGGGAATGGGAGGATGCACCAGCCGCCTCAGCCGCTCCCCAGGCACCGAGCTGGCAATTGCCTCCGGGATTGCATCCGAGAGGGAACATCACGCTTCAAGCAGGCATCGCACGTCTTTCCAAATCAAATAGGATCCTGCAGTGCCTCGGCGCTGAGGGGAGCAGGGGGCAGCGCTGGGGCAGAGCTGTGAAGCTGGCAGCAGTCAAGGCAGGCTTGTGGGACCCATGCCAGCCTGGTGCCACCCCGCAACGGTCCCCTCCGGCTCAGCCGCTGCCACCAATTCCTCAGGATGACGTTTCACTCTGTCCATTGCCAGGTTCTGCTTGGGTTCTCGCCCCTGGGCACAAGGTTGCAGTTTTTTGGCTCAGCAGGAGAAGAGGCAAGGCGAGCTTTGGTTGTTTTTATTAGAGTTAAAAAGGAAGCTTTAAAGCAGACGTTCCTACGCGTCCCGAGCCCAGTCCGCACGTCACCACCGTGCCAGCACAGCCAAGCAGCAAAACCCTCACGTCGGCCGACCAGCTCCCAGCTGCAGAGAGCTGGTGTCGCCCAGCAGCCGAATCCCGGTGCCATGCCAAAGCTGGCAGCACCGGTGCTTCTGCTGCTCTGAGGGCATTCCCCCCTCAGCCCAGCTGAAGGCACCGGGGCGGCTCTGCATGCAAATACACCTTTGTTAGCAGAAATTTAAGAAACAAAGGTCCAAGTTTGACCTCGTGTTGCTCCTGTAGGGTAAAGAGCAGTGTGTCCTGTGAGCCAAGACCCCACGTAATGCTTCTCAGGTGAGCCTATGACAATTCCAGCTGATCTAGCCTTGGGGCTCCCCCTTTGCCATCATCGGCTCTTGGGGAAACATAAGCTGTCTGGGCTGTTTTGGTGCTGGGACCGTCCTGGGTTGGTGCCTTCGGTCACTGCAATCTGCTCCAAATGTCTGATGACTTGGAAGGAGAGCAGGAGTACACTCCCATATAATCCGGCTCTTGCTTTTGGAAGTGACACCCCTCGGTAGAGCTGCCTCATCACACCTTTCCGCACACTGGGCTTATGCTCGTGGCCATCAGAAACAGAGATGGTTTGTGTACCCCAACTTTGTGCACAGGAAGGGTGACACCAGCATTGGTCCAGGTGTGAGTCAGGTTTTGATGGATGCTGTTGGTCAACACAGGTATTCTGGGTCCAGCTTTCAACATCCAGCACTTTTTCACAGTACCAAAGGGCCGGTTTGCAGGGAAAGAAGAGGATGCGAAGCTCTGGGGAGGACGGTGCCTATCTCCTGCCCACATCTGGCTCCTGGGAAGCAATAACGTGCCAGTCAGACCAGTGTCTCGTACACAAGAGCTGCAGATGTTCAGCAAGGAGAAATGGCTGAGATCCTTTGAGATAAGGAGCCAGAAATGCATGTGATGGGGTGATGGCATGAGGAGGGCGCCCAGCGAGGCCGGGAGAGATGCTGTGGAACAGACCCCCATCCCTCTTCTCCCTGGAAAAAACCCATTGTGTTCCTGTGAGCTTCCTCTGCTGTTCAAAAGCCGCTGAAGCCCAAGAGGTGGGTTGCACAAACCTCCCAAAGGCAGTACCAGCGAGGGGACCTGGTTGATGGCCACAGCACGCGGGGAGGCCCAGGAGAGGCTCTGCTCTTTGCCACACAGTGTGGCAGGGCTATGGCCACCAGCCCCAGCTCCTCGCCTAACCACAGACCCACTGCTCTCCGTGCCTCAGTTTCCCTGCTCCCACCCCCCCTGCGCTGATACCCGATCACCTGCCACAGCGATGGTGCAAACAAAAACCAGAGCTAAGTGATAAAGTGGGCGATTTCTGCACATCTCATGCAGCCGGCAGCGGGCTGAGCAGGTGACGCTGCTGCTCCCGTGTGGGATGAGGGCTCGGTTTGGGTTCCCTCGCCCAGTTCCTGCAACTGCTCCGTCACCAACCCCCTGCATCAGTGCCTCAGTTTCCCCATCTGTAAGGCAGGGGTGGGCGTGCTGGGGTACAAACCCAGGCTGGCTGGCACGTCCCCGGCTGCACTGCTCAACTCAGGGCTGACAGTGACCTATTTACCTACGGCAGAACTTTCTGCTCCACTTATTTGACCCGGCACCTTTCTGTTTGCTTAGAGCCAGGAACGTTTCCTTACGGCCAAGCCGGGCGTGCACGCAGGTATGTTTGCCCGAGAGACAGACTGCTGCTCTGTGCATCCCCAGCTCTCTCCCTCGAAGGAATTCGGACCCTTTTGCTGCGATGCCGTTGCAAAATTCACCCTAAAAAGCTTCCACATTTTTCTTTGCTCCATCTCCCCATCTCTCTCAAGCTGCACAGCCATCATCTTGGGGACAGGCAGTGCCGAGGAGTAGAAAGGTGACATTGTTCTGCCCTGGAAGGCCGTCAGTATCCCAACTCCCCAGCTCTGTAGCTGCCTCAGTCATGCATGTTTGCATATGTTAAAAATATTTAGTCCACTGCTAAAAAAAATATTATGCCCAAGATCTGGGGCCAGCAAAATATAATGCCATCTATGTGTCCGTGGCGCTGCGTGCCAGAGGCACAGAGGGGTACTATTTGCCTTCGGAGCGGTCCTGGGCTGTGAGCAGGGATGCCGGGAGCAATCCCGATACGGATGTCTGCCAGAAATGCTTTTCTCCCCCTTTGGAGAGGGATTTGGGGCAAGGGAAGCTCTTTTCTTGGGCGTGGGTTGTTGCGGTGCAGCGTGCCGCTCGTGCCGGGGTGCTTCCCTGTGCCCGGGCAGCCGCAGCGGCTGTGGGCAGGATGCTCAGGGCGGGAGGAAAAAATGGTCAAAAAAAAAAAAGATGTTGGCTGTAAGAAACACTCATAAAAAATGAAAGAGCAGATTCCTAATTCTTGCAGCGCGAGGATGAGCCGGGAATGGCCCTGCTGCCCAAACCCTCCGGTGTACGGGGTGGTTTCGTGGCATGGACACGTGCCCCATTGGAGAGCGCTGAGACCTCCCCAACTCGTTTCATGCATGCTGCAGATCGTATTGAGAGCAGGTTATGGCTACTACCCACCTCACCCAGGCTTTCGCCCGTGGCCCGGAGGTGCCCAGCAAGGCTCGGGCTGGGGAGAAGCTTCCAGATAAGTCTTATATAAATAGTTTCAAGCCAGCTGAGAGTGTGGGAGGGAAAACATTTCCCCTTAGTAATCTCCCCCGACGAGGGGCAGGAGAAAAGAGTTTGTTCTGGCTGCAGGAGGACGACAACGGGCAGCAAGGCCACAGGGTTTTTGTGCAGAAGCATTAAGGAATCATTTCCTCTGCTTTTTTCCTTATATATTTATTTTTGGAGTGGGGAAAAAGGGCTGGAGGAGGGTGGGGAGATGAAATAATCTCGGGCAGAGAGTGTGAAGGAATCTTTATACCCTGTCCTTTTCCTTTTTTTGGCTTTATTTTTTTCCCTCCCCTTCCCCCCCCCCCCCCCCCAAGTCTTTTGAGAGGCAGTGGAGCAGGCGGCTGGGTACACTGCGGCCATTCATGGCTCAGCTGGGGGTGTGCGGGGCGCGTGGCTGGGTGGGAGCACGCCACGCCGGAGAGGAGAATAATTTGTTCACAATATAGAGCAGGGTAAAATAGGCTGGTTGTCTGAGCGTGGATGTGGCATAATGTATAGAAGTGCAAGCATCAATAAGTCTATTTATTAGCGGAGCCTTTTGCTGAGCCGGGCTGTGAATAAACTATACAGCACGTACAAAAATGTAAATGTTAGTGATCCCTTGGAGACATAATTACAGGAAAAAATAAGGACAGCTTTTCAGCGTTTGGGAAGCCGGCCTCCTTCTGCCCCTTTCTAACTGCTGATACACATATTATGTTCCCCCCGTGGGGTGTCTGCATCCAGCGTGGCGCGTTCTCCCCTCGTGCAGCTCCTCCACCGTCCTTCCTTGCCCGCTAATTAAAGGAAAGTTGTGTCTCCACGTCCCACGAAACGTCTTCGCCGCCTGCTTTTGGTGTGCAGAGCTCTTGAATTCCTCAAGCTTGTGTGCCACCGGCTCCTCTGGACCACAGTGAAAGGTTTCATTCATCCCTCTTCTGCTGCCTTCTAGAGTTACCACACCCTGGGCCTCTGCTCCTCAGCTCCTCTCTGTTTTCCTTTCATTAGCAGGATTCCCAGATTGAATGGCTGCGAAGGGCTGGGAAGAGATGCTACAACTCCATTAGCATAAGGGCTCTGCAAATACTTGCCCCTGTGCACGCTCCTGCCGTTCGCCGTGAGGTCTGCAGAGCGAGAAGGCCAAAATCTTTGAGCTTTGGGTTCCTTTTTTTTTTTCTAAAGTGCTACTATAAAAGCAACTCAAAGTGCTGCCCTGACTGCCCCGTGCCTCAGTTTCCCTGAGCACGTTTCCACCCACCGTGGTGATGAGTTAGCAGCACTTTCTGCAAGCTGGCAGGGAGCTGCAGCCCGCAGAAGATGCTTTGGGGTCTTCTGGTGCTTATTTGGCTGCCTCCAAGCCATGACAGCATTCCGAGGGTGCACATCAGGACTGCAGCGTAGCGTACGTACGTGTCCGGAGTATCGTAGCTTGGCTGTCCTTTGACTAGCCTCATCCTCCGTGCCCACGTGAGCGTGCGATGAGCAGGGGACGTTGACCCCAGTCTTAGCAGCGGGTTCAAATCTTTAAATAGGAGGGATGGACAGAAGGAACCCATTGCAGACGTGGGATGGACAGGAGCGAGTCTCTCCGTCGGCAGAAAGCACTTACGGTTGCTGTCAGCTTTTCTTTTGGGAGTCAAGCTATTCAGCAAGCCTTTACCAGAACAAGATTAGAGGAGAGTGAGAAAATGAGTTTCTAGGAAATCCGTGCTGGGATGCAGAGGGTCACAGAAGGGTTACGACGAGGGAATTTGCTTTGGGAAGGAAGAGCAAGGCACTGCGGAGCAGCCGTGGCTTTTGCCGCTGCCCCTGCCACCCTCCAGATGAGATCAGCCCGCCCTCTTACTGAGCTGCAGCTTTTATGGATGAGCTGGTGAAGTAAATTAACTTTTGATGAGTTTTTCAACGGAAAAGGGATGGGCTTTTCAGCAGAAATCAGTAGCAAAATGTTAGCTTCGCACTGACCGTCTATCATCTGCAGCGATGTTGAACTTTCTTCGGGTTTCGGACCTTTGCAATTATTCTGTTAGCAGCGGGGACTCATCTGGGGTGAATTTAAGTTTCCTGATCACTGATTTATCACTTCAGCTGCCATTCTTGGAGGTCTCACAAGTAGCTCAGAGTCCTGAGCGATCCATCGTGTTTAATCAAAGCCCTTCACGGCCACCCTGGCTCTTTGGGAGTGCCGAAGAGTCTCATGGTGCTGCTGCCTTTGGATCACTCTTTCTCGTCATCTAATGCTGGTGGTTGTCTTCTCTCTCTGGAAAGGTGCAAGTATGAAGGGTCGTGGTGGGGACCCCCGGTGATGAGCACCCAGGTAGAAAAGGGGGGCCGAGAGGTGCTGTCTCTTCACTAGTGGCGATCCCTTCTGCTGCCCTGAACCCCACAGATGTTCCCTATGGCTTGGCTTGGCTCCTGCAAACCCAGATTTAGTGGGAACCGTGTTGGCTCCTTCCATCCCATAGTGTGTCCCCATAGATACCCTTTTAGCAATGATGGTAACTGCTGTGGGTTTGAAAGCTGCCTTGCAAACCCCATTGGACTTGAAATCCAAAGCGTTCGCAGCTGCTCAACCTCCTCTTCCCACTGAGCAGCCCTGATACCTTGGCTGGGTTGCCCAGTCGGGAGCCACTGTTCAAAAACGTCCCATGAGCCCTTGCAGCCAGGTCTGCAGTGTGGTTTTGCATTGGCACTCCTGATGGCGTTGGTGTAGGGACAGTCTCCCTTACCTTGGCCTCTGATTTCTAGCCTGGGTTGTGATTCTGAGAAGCCTGAAATAAAGAACAAGCCGATGGAAAAGACGACGACGCTGCCTGCAAAATTCCTGGCCATGAGTCAGCTTCTGGCTTGTCTCTGGCAGTTGGGTCCTCAGCACCGTCCTTGGGACCATCTCACGCAAGCGCTTGGCCAGCCCGCACACTCCAAAGCTGTGCAGATCGGAGTGGCGGAGTCAGATCAGGATCAGACATCCTTGATGCCTGCTATGGTCAGACCAAAGTCTGTTTTCACCCCATCGCTCGTGGAAACACGGGGTATGTGCTTGTGAAGAGGCTGGCGTGGTGGGGAACGTCCTGATGGAGCGGAGGGGCTACAAAGCTGGATCCTGACCCGGTTCATTGCAGCAGGTCACAATAAATTGCCCAGGCTGCAACAGCAAGATGCAGAAAGGGAGCAAAGCAGGGGAAAAATCTTCTATATATTAATAATATATAATTATGATATCCTTATAATCTCATACCATTAAAAATAAGCACGCAGGCAGCTCTGCTTGGTTGACAACATCCTTCTCTTGCGTATAAGATGAGAACAGTTTCAAGCCCACCCAATTTCTAGGAAATGTGGATGTGAGCTAGGTATCACAGAAGAAATCCAGTGTGAGGAAGAACAGGGCACTTTAATCCTGCTGCCTAACGCATCAAATGCTGATGGGGTCCTCCCCAGCTGGGGGAAAAAAACCTACTATTCCTGGGTCTGAAAGGAAATTCTGGGGCCTCCAAATGATGGGCTGGGGTTTATTTTAACGCAGTTATATGTGTATTTTAAGCAGTGTTTATTAGCGAAGTGCTTCATGCAGAAAGATGCACCTGGGTTTGATTTGTATTACATGAGACATGTCTTGGCTGAGGCAAAAAGCACAGAACTGGGGAGGGGGGGGATGATGACAAAAACGAACTTTTTCTTTCATTGTGCATAATGAGATGTTTGCTCTGTGACTGTTATATAAGTGGTTTCACGTTAGTGGGTTCAAAACAAACCCATGAATACAGCACGTATTTTAAAATTCATTGTTTTGCCCTATGAATGAGCCTTCTAAAAGAGCCCTTGAGTGGGAGCCAGAACCAGCTCGCTGTTAGCGTGGGTTCAGTCCATAGTAGCTCCCTTGGATTTGGAGAAGTTCCTCTGGACTTACCTCATTAACTAAAACAAGCCTTTTTCCTCCTTCATCCCTCCTCCTGGATGTGCATGGGTAATGTTTCCAGGTGATATTTGCCAAATGGATGCTAAGGCCGGCACACTGGTACCCTCCGTGCCGGAACGCAGCATGCTGTGGCTGCATGGCAGCGATCTGCTATTCAGAGGATGGTTTGGGGTGTTTGGAAAAGAAAGAGCTGCTGCAAAAGCCATGCATATGCTTTATCTTCAGAAAGGAAAAGCCAAGGCCATGCCGAAGCCTTGGCAGCGCTGGGAGGGTGATGGGGGGAGCTGGGATGCTGGGCACGAGCGGGCAGCACTGGGCAGCACCATCAGCCTGGACCAGTTCACCCATGTAGAGCTGGGTTCAGGCTCAGTGGGATGAGCTGGACGCAAGCCGGGCAAAAGCAGCAGTTTTCAACCTCTTAGTTCTGGTTTTCATCAAAATAGGCCTTTGCTGAAATTGCACAGGCCTTTGGAGAGCTTTTGATCCAAACTGGTGTGTGTTATTATACACCACGTTTCCATAGGGTATCAGACGTCATGAGAGCAAAACCATGGGCGGGAGGTTGTCCGTGCCGAAACAGCGGTGCAGGGCAGAAAAAAAGACGTTAAAGGCGAATAATTCCAAACCCCGCGAGCTTTATCGCAAACAACGTGGAGAGTTGGTGTAGCCCCACTATTGCCATCCGCAAAAAGCCAAATTGACTTTTCAAAGGCAGCTCGGAGTCATCGCTGTAAATTGTGCTCTTCCAGGGGCTGCTCCGTTCGGAGCTGCTTGGATGGCATCCAGTCCAGGGGTTTTATTGCAATTCCGCTTGATTGCCGAGATTAGATGACAGCTCGTTCTCTACGCTTACGGAGCTTCAGAAATCATCAGCGCGACCTGAAAAATGTCAGTCGGCCTCGCGCTGCGGAAAGTCGTATTGACCTCGGCGCGGGGTTTCGCATACGACCCCCGCTGCTGTCAGAGAGCGGAGTAGATAATCCTCTCCGCCTTTCATCCTTACAAATTGGGAGAATGCTGCTTGGGGTTTGTTGTTTGGGTTTGTTTTTTTTTTTAAGATGAGGCATGAGCAGACCTGATCACAGATTGGGGAAAAAAGAGGCCAAATTCTCCTTCCACAGGTGATGCCGCGGGCGGGAGCAGCCCAGCAGTTTGCCAGGGCAGGGCCTGATCCTGCGCCACCTCGAAGGCAGGATTTACTCCGGTGTAACTGGGAGCGGGCTGCTGGTGCGCAGGATGTGCGCCTTTGATACTGTAACCTAAAACTGGCAGCTTTCCCTGCTCTGGCAGGAGTTTAGAAACATTGCCATATGAGCTGGTTTTCCAGAGAGGCCTGAAAATGCAATCCATTATCTGATATTTTGTAGCAGCTTTTTTAATTAAGGCTTTGGCTAAAGGGCTGATTAAAGAGGTGTGTGGTTTGGGGTTGGTTTTTTTTTTTTTTTTTTTTTTTTTTTTTTTTTTTGGTCCTTAGGGACTTGGCACATCCCTGCATCCGTCACCCTTCTGCAGCTACAACACTCACTTTTCCTCCCGTGTCATATTCAGAGTGCAGCCTATTTTTTTTTAGCCTTTTTTTTTTCCCATTTCTATCCTTTTTTTTTTTTTTTCCCCCTACCAGAGGTGCAGATAAATCATTATAGTCTCTGCTCAGCTTGTCTCCTTCTCCCGTAGCCCAACTTCTGTGTGCTACTGGCTGGTGCAGCGCGGAGGGGGCGTGAGCAGCACAGCTCCGTGCCTGTGGTCAGTAATGAAGACTTCTCTTTTTATACACAGATTACGGAGGAACTGCACAGGGCCAGACGGCAGCTCTTAATTTCCCGACTTTTTTTTTTAATTTTTCCGCCCTCGCCGAGGAGAATGCAACCTTCTCCTCTGGCCGATATACCATGAGGTGAGTAAACACCCTTTTGTCATTTAAGGTTTGCTCCCTGATGCCATGTAAATGTTATTTTTGTTTGGCGGGAGGACGGGGAAGGGGGGGAAAGGAGAATGTGCTGGTTGCCACATGTCAGTGTTGGGGGTTTAAGACCTTCGCTCCGGTGATTTCCCAGGGTCTGTTCGCCTCCGTAATCCGCCGTGTTGAAGGCTCCTGTGTTTTTGCTCTGCAAAGTCCCTTTAACACAACTTTTCTCCCCCCCCCGCCACCCCACCCTTTCCCCTTTCTGGCTCATTCAATGACTCAACGAGGCTTGTCAGAGTTAAAAAATGATGCTCCTTTGCTGCAAAGTATTCGGGCTATTTGTGTCATCCCGGAACTTTAAAGGAAAAATCATTGCCATCCCCTTTCCCCCTCTCCAAGGCTGAAGCTGTCCCCGGTTTGCAGCGGGCAATGCCAGGACCCCCTCCCCGGGCTGGGGGCTGGACCCCCTCCGGAGAATGGGGGCTGTGACCCACCCTGGAGAACGGGGCTCTGCTGTCCTGTCATCGCCTGCCTCGATCCCACCTCTCCCGGCAAAGTGTCGCCTCTGCCCCAGCGGGGTGACCTCCCGGGAGACAAGGAGTTAATCCACCTCTCCCCCCAGCCCCCCCATGAAGTGAGGACAGATCTGCTCATCTGCTGAGCAGAGAAGTTGCCTTTGATGTCGGTCCTTCCTTTCCTGCCCCCCCTTTAACCCTTCTGCCGGTGCTCGCTGCCTCCTGGGTGGATATTCGGACCCCCCCATCCCCTCCTGGGGGGAGTATCGTGTGGGTGGCGGGGGGGGGCGGACACGAAACCCCTCCTGGGGGGGGTATCGTGTGGGTGGCGGAGGGTCGCAGACACGCAGGGACACAACGGGTGGGATGCTGACATCTCCACCTCCGCCACTCCGGGATGTGCATCCCCCCGGGAGCGCTCCCCAGATTGGGGGGGACAAGAGGAGTGGGGTCGCCAACGGGCTGTCACCGGGGGTGGCCCAGGCCCGCGATGCGGAGGGCTGAGCCCGCTTGGGTTGCTGTTTTGGGGGTGGAGGGGGGGTGTTTAACCCCTTTAATTCACCGCCGGAGAAGAGCGCTGCTGCCGCTTTAAGGCAGAAGTCCCTTTAAGTGACTTTCCATTCGCTGCTTTGGAGAGCTGAGAATTTGGTTTCCCAGATTTCCTTTGAATTGAGTGCAGTAGTCAGAGGGAGTTAAAATAAAATAACATCCAACAACTACTGTACACCCGGGAAAGCTCCGGCAGGAGCAAGACAAGGGAAAAAGGGAAAAAACTGAGATTTAGGGGAAAAACTGAGATTTGGGGGGGAAAAAAGTTATCTCCTACCATTTCCCTTTGCCTTCCTGCTCCAGTTACTTTTTCCCTGCATGGGGACTGGAGGGCAGTGGGGAAGCTTACCCGGGGGACACGGGATGGGGGGTGCTGGGAGGATGCTGCGCCCCAGGAACAGTGGTGTGTCCGCACTCGCCCACGCTGGGCACCGGTGGGGTTAGGGGCAGCATCAGGGATCGCAGCCGTGTCCCACCAGATTGATTTGCACTTTCTTTTCCTAATGTTTGCTCTGGGAAGAGCAAAAAAAAAAAAGAAGAGGAAAAAGAGGGGGGAAACTGAGCCCCTAAATAAATAAGCAGCTTGGAAGGGGGCTGGGGGAAGGCTCTGTTTCCTCAATTAGCTGGAACTTGCCTTCTCTTGACGAACGGAAGGCAGCGCGTTTTAGCCTCTGGATTTGTGGAGCTTTCTCCAAGTGCCAAGTCTGGTTATACGGGGACTTTAGAGGGTTAGGTGGAGGAATCTGAGTCGTGCTCTGCTCTGTTAACTCCTTCAGGGCTGAGCGGCTTTGGAAACCTGGGCCTGGTAGCGCAGAACGAACGGGCAGCCCCGTAAGGAGGGAGGGTTTTGGCACCCGAGCGCTTGGCAGAGGTGGTTCTGGCTGGGACCTCACCGCACCGGGGGTTCGCCTGCGCAAGGTGCACTGATGGAGAGATGCCGTGGGGACAGGCAGAACTTGGGATGAGTCGAGCGTATTTGTCGTAGTTGTTAGCGGATGACTTGTGGGATCACCCCAAAGAGCCACCTTTGGGGTTGTGCAGAAGGTCAGGGTGCCTCAACGTGCCCGGGGGGAGCGGATGAGGATGCAGTTAGCTTGCGGCGAGGTGCTGACATGGCAGCACATCACACCTGCACTGTACCGTCCCGTACCCTGCAGCATCACCCCTGTGGTCAGCAAGGCTTGTACGAGCAGTAATGGCAGGAATTGCTTTTGGCATCAGGAAAATAGTGTCATATTTGCGGATAAATGCAAGAACTGGCCGCACACCATCGCCAGCCAACAGCTTTGGAGAGGGACATCCTAACCAGGCTGGTGCAGGGAAAAGGCTCTGCAGCAGAACAGAGTTGACTGTGTTGTAAGTCGGCCAGGGTACATGGGGAAATGCCTTCAGCTGTACGGGGAAAAAGCTCCTGGGCATTTAAAATCCACATCCTGCTCTGTTCTGTGCTTGGAAGGGCCTTGGCCATCATGGACGCAGGATGTCTTGATGTGGTTTCTACTGACCTGCTGTGCCTTTGCCTGCAGACCCGCCGTCCCAGGGATGTCAGCCCTATCACACCCCGTGCCGGCACGGCCGGAGCCAGCACCCGGTAAAGCTGCTGAGCCTGCTTTACGGGCAAGCACAGGCAGCGCAGGAGGGGCTCTCACCTGCCCGCGCCTGGCAGGGAAGCCTGCCCGCCTCACAGTCACACTAAGGCTCCTTTACCCCGCGTTGGAAGCATAAAGGGGCCTTAAAAAGGAAGCAAAAGTAACGTAAATTTAATTTACACTCTCTTAGAGACCTCTTTACATGGCTAGAGGAGCATAAAGGGGCCTTAATGTAGCTGGGAATCAACCCCTGAAGGTATCTGCGCCTGACTGCTGGGCATTCATTTGGCAGAAGCTCACCTCAGGCTGCAGTCCAGCTTTTAATTCCTCAATCCCAAACTGCCAACATACGGGGAGCAAAAGCTTTGGCCCGGGTGGGGTTAGGTCTCATTTACACACACGAGTGAAATCAGAGTTGGGTTTCCAAAGGAATAACTTGCAGGGAGTGTGGTCTTGGCTTGCCAACTCATTTGTGCCAGCCTCGGTCTCTCCATCATCCACTTGGGATCAAGTGAGAGGATTTCCTGGTTTAAATTCCCGCTCCAGCATGGGAAGGGACTCACCTCTCCCTCCTGCAGAAGAGCAGAGGGGTGGGAAGGGGAGGCTGGATGACTCACAGAGGGGACGGCTGATGGTGTTCCTCGACACTTAACGCCCACTCGTGTGGATGCGGCTTCCCGGGAAGTCTGAGCCTGCCCTTGCCTTTCTGTTATTGCAAACAAAGCGAAGATTGATGCGCTGTGCGGAGGAAGCCACACTGTGGCCGTCAGCCCCGGGAGGCACCGTGGAGTTGTTTGGGGTTTGCCTGGTCCCCTGTGAATCCCAGCTGCTTGGCTGGCCGGAGTCCCTACGGCGATCACTGCCGAGGGGCTGCTTGTCTTAGAGCCTTAACACCCATCCCGCAGCCCAGCCAAGGGCAATGGTCCACAAGCAGCATCCCCCGTGACATCAGGAATCCCTGTGCCACCCCTGTCATGGGCTCTCCGCATCCCGGAGGAGCTGGAAGAAGCAATGTCCAACCCCAAGTTTGATGAACGTGAGCCAGGATTCAGGGAAAGCCGGCCTGTGTGGGATGGCAGGTTTGCTGGGGGGGGAAGATTTGGGTCTTGTGTGGACTGTCCCTCTGCACCCTGGGCAGCTGGAGCACTCCAACCTGCCTGCACGTGTGGCGTGAGTTTTCCAGGGTAACATCCATGAGGAGTGCAAGAGCCTGTCTCCCTTTGGAGCATCGTCTGAGAGCACTGGGATCCAGAGTTTCTGCCGTCAAAAACCTGGGAGCAAAGAGCCTGCGGATGAAGCCACTGGTGGAAGAAGCTGAAAGCAAGAATTTTACTATCTTGGGAAAGGACAGGACATTTGTATCTGAGAAAACCATCCAGGTTTATCACAACTCCGGTTCAGAAGGGAATATTCAACCCGGAGCTTTAGGGCTGTAATTAATGACCAGAGCCAGCGTTCCCAAGGACAGGGTCCCACTTGGGGCTGTACCTCCTTCCCCATGGGGTGCTCTCAGAGGCATGAGGACGGACAAAATGACCTGAGGGCTGACCCTTTCTCACCACTGCCATGCTCGCAGGGTTGCTGGCATCAGCCTTCACTGCACAGCGGGATGCCGGAGTGTGCGTTTTGCTCTGCGAGGACACACATTCCTCCTTCCTCCAGGCTCCTGCAAACGTAGGAACAAAATCCAGCAGGGAAGGACCAGCGCTTATGCTGTCCCGTGTGTTTTGATCTGGGGTTTTTTGTTTTGAATCTTTGGTTTTAAACACACTGAATGGTCACCTATCCCTGACCTGGCGGGAAGCGGGGTCGGGAGCGTGGCAGACGAGTGCTGGGTGCTGGCAGGGCGGCAGGCAGGTATTTGCACTGCGTTTTGGCCTCCTTGCAAGCCCGGCTTCCCCTGTGCCAACCCTTGCTGCCTGCCCACCTGCCTTCCAGGCAGCTCTCTGAAATCCGCCTGGCACCGACTCCTTCCCCTCTCGTGGCTTTGCCCGCCGGCCAGGTCTTTTCCATCCCTGCGTTACCCACTAGCTCTGCCCTGGGCACGGGACAGGCTGCTGGAGCCCATGGGAAGGAGCTGGGCACGGTTGTGTCCCTGGGTGCCGTGCACGGAGAGCTGCAGGACCCAGCCTAGCTCACCCTCCCCATGCATCGATAGAGATCTCCTTCAGAAGGCATGTGAAAAATGCAGCCGCGGGCAACCATCGGTGTCCCCTTAAAAAAAGAACCTGATCTATTTTTGGTTTGGATCTGCTGCTTTTTAATTAAGGGGAACTGCCTGCCCCCTCCCCATGGCCGTGCAGAGCTGCCCAGACAAACGGGGTGGCAGGAATTATTTAACGCCCCTTCCTGTCAAGCTGTCATGTTTAATTAGCACCCTCCTGCCCCAGCCCAGGTTAAAACCTGGCTGCAATAACACCGGGTGCTGGCCTGAGGCTTCCCACTCAGCAACACCTCCAAAATACCTCCCTGGGAGGGAGATGCAAGGGAACCCCTGCGTTTCTCCCGGCGTTGCACCGTGTGTTAGGGTTTCTTCTTCGCTGGACCGTTGCCGTTGGGATTCTCCGGATGAAGGACTGCCTGCAGACTCCGAGATGCTCATAGCCCTGCAAGGGGGAAAGGCTGTTCTCCAGTCTCGTTCCACCACGGGGGGATATAAGCTGGAGCAGCATCCTGGTTCTGCCTGCCGCATCTGAAACCACACAGCCAAGAGACACAAATGGCTCCCGTAGACGTCTCCTGCCTGCCGGGAGGTGTTTGGGCGACACTGGCTGGTGTTGCGTCTCCGGACAATTCTCCCTGGATTGGGCATCACCTGCCCCCAAA
>NW_010235902.1:79589-80183 GCF_000690775.1 Eurypyga helias
AAGCTGGGAGCAGAGATCCACGTGAGGGGTTCAGGGCAACCTCCCCTCCTACCCAGCGCCCACAGTGGCTGCTGCCAGGGCACTGCCTGCAACTGAGCCCCCTGCCCCCCCCACCCCGGCTGGGGGAACGATCTGCTGGGCTGCAGAAGATGGGCAGGCACCCTGAGCTCTCCTGGTACGTCTCAGTGGCCAGGAAACAAATTTTTCTAATTGCCAGCAAACCACAGCTTTTTACAGAGCGGAGAGAAGGCCGGCAGTCTATCAGGCGTGCTGTGAAACCGGAGCGGGACAACATCCAGCCCGGATGGATAGAGCAGAGCTGACCTGCCTTGGCCGGCTCCGGTCCAATAACTCACTCGTGTTTGCATTTAATTACAAACGTAAAAAAGCCTTTTCTTTTCACAACAACAAAGCCTTGAGCCACACTTCAAAGTTGGGTTTCTGGGACAGTTGCATACCTTTTAAAAATAGCCTTCTGAGCGGTGCCAAGTGCTAAATGGATTGCAGAGGGCAGGTCCCCCACGTGGGGCTTCAAACAGCCCAGCCAGCACCGCTGCCTGCGACTGCTGCCTGCGGCTGGCCGCCCGCCCCCAC
>NW_010235902.1:80214-92343 GCF_000690775.1 Eurypyga helias
ACCCCCCTGAAGAGGGTCTGTGTGCTGCATGAAGCTGCAGCTCTGCTCTCCTTCTCGTGGGCATTGCTAATTAGGAGATGGCAAGGCTGAAGCTGCCAGGCAAAGCCCTCGGAGGGTGTTTGGGAATGGTGTGGAAGTGCCCACCTGAGCTAGCATCCTGTGGCCTCAAGTGCCATCATCAAGTGTTCATCATCTGGGAAGTTATAACTGGAATATCCATGGCTGGGAAAAGGCTGGAGGGGAAACTGAGGCAGCGCTTAGTCAGGTCGGGGTGTTTCCCAGTCTCTGCTGGGACCCTTCTGGCTTCCAAGGAGTCTCCTGGCCCTTCAACCCAACCTTGGTCCTGCTCGTGGTCAAGTGTCCTCAGTGCTGGTGGCCAGGCCAGCTGCGGTTTAGGGTCTTTTTACTCTAAAACAAGGAGTTTTGATCCCCTGAATGATTTTCCAAGCATCGACTGAATTTTCTCCCTTGCCCATTGGTGACGCAGACGTTGTAATACAGAGTGGGAAAGCGGGGGTTTGTAGGAAAGACAGCGCGGTTCTCACGACGATTAACTGAGATAAACCCAAATCCACCCAGCAGCACTGACATGCCCTGGCTCAGAGCATCCTCACCCCTACCCCGACCTCCCTTGGCAGCAGGGCCCTTCCGATGGGAACACTGCGGCCAGGCATTTAGGCAGGAGTTGCCTCCCTGGATCCAGCCCAGAGAGGGCAGGTTGTCCAAAGTGGAAGTTTTAAAGAGGGGGTTTCTTACTGCGAGGAAGGAGAAACGTTATCTCTGAGGAGCGGGGATGTGGGACTGGGGGATAAAGGATCTTACTCTAGCAAATTTGTTGCCTTTTTCTGGGGTGGCATCTCTTTGCCTGAGACGCCTGTTGGGCACGTGGGAGCCTGGAAGCTGTTGGTGAAGACGAGGGGGTATGAACTGTGCCATGAAACCAGGCATCAGATCTCTTCGCCGTTCATCTTTCCCACCAGTAAAGTCAGGGGGGATGAGATCTGGTGAGATGGCAGCATCCCGCAGCATCTTCCAGAATTTTGGGGTTGGTGCGGCCAATGTCCCCAAGACCCCCAGGGCCAGCACCGTTCTGAGAGTCCCACCCCAGGCCATGTCCCGCAGCATCGCCTTTCCCCGCCTGGGCTGGGGCTCCTCCGTAAAGCTCTGCAAACCCAGCAGAAGCAAATTGCTACCTACTGGAGACGAAAGCCGTCTCCCAGGGCAAAGGGAGACTGCGTTTAACTCCAGGAAAAGCTCTTCATGTCGGAAGCGTGCTTTTCTTGGAGCGCACCGCTGTATTTATGCAGGCTGGTATGTGGGGAGTAATTAGAACCTCATCCCGAGTACTTGACGAGCATGTTTTCCATTCTAGATGTTGACAGGTCAGGCTATCCGGCCGTCCCTCTGTGCCTAAAAATGTTGACATTTTATCGTTGCTGAAACCTAAACAAGGGCCCGGGAAGTTCTTGGATTGGGGAGAGTGATGCTGCTTCTTGACAGACTGCCAGTGACACGCACGGTGCTTCGCACGCGTGTGAACATGCCGGGCTCTCTCTGACCCACAGCTGGAGCAATGGGAACAGGGGGAATGGGAGAAGCTGGTGCTGGTGTCTGTGCCAAGGGGCTGGGGCTGTCACAGCTGCTGGAGGGGCTTGGAAAAAGGATGCTGAATGGAGCAGAGGCTGGGCAGGTGCAAGGACAAGCTGCTGCCATCCAGAGCAGGGATTCAGGCATCTCGGAGCAGCCATCGGAGAGTCCTTACAGCTCCGAGAGTAGAAGCAGGGAGGGGTGGGTGCTTGAAACCCCCAGACCTCGGGTTTCACTAGAAGCCCGGTGTCTAACCTGACAGGAGAGAGACATGAGGATGCTGAAGATGCTCTCGCTTTTCCCTCTCTAACAGACCTTTTAAATTCCACGGGAAATAGCCAGGAGGCAGCTTGGACTGGGAGAGCTTTGGAGCTGTTGGAGGAGGTTTTGGGGTCAATGGGAAGTTCACACAGCCCCGAGCAGCTGAACTGAAATGACCTTCTTTCAGCTGATTTGTGAAATGAAACTGAAAGGGGAGCCTGTCGGGAACCGCCTCCTCTGCCCTCGCCCGCCATGGTCCCAGTATCCCAGCCGGCACCTTAGGTGTCCCTTTCCACCCCTCCAAAGCTGGAAAAGCCCCCAGAGGCAACACCAAAGGGGCTGGGTTCATCATTTGGTGTGGGATGCCTGTTCTTCAGCAAAAGGATTAATAAAGGGGAGAGGAAGGAGTGCAGTGGGGTGGGAACACCCCCAAACCCTGCCTGTGCATCCCAGTGCCCTGGGGTTGGGATGCGGATGGAGAGGATGGGCTGAAAGGAGCTGGACTGGGTGCGGGTGAGACCCACGGCATTGCTCCCACCCCATGTTTTGCAGCAGTCCCACTCCGGTTTTGGGCCGTTACTTGCTGCTGGAGCATCGTGTCGTGGAAGGATTATTTTTCCTTCTCCATGTTTCCTTCCATGCAAAGCAGCCTTACCGTGTAATGTTTCTCATTTCCTCTATACATTAATGAAGGCTGGAAGTGAAAAGCTGTACACTTAGGCTGACCTAACCCTGAGCTAAGCCGGCAGCCGGAGAGACACAATGAGCCGGCTGTTCGGACCTCGCTGGCACCGGCTCCTTGTCTGCTCCCAACACAATGGTGTTTTCCTTGGCCGGCGTTCAGAGGCGTGGGAGGGAGATGGTGACAGGGAGGATTCCCACGTCTCCCTGGCAAAACTGCCCAACACCATGGCGTGGTGCTGCTGAGCCCATCGTGGTGGTGCGACCCCAGGGTGCTGGATCTCACCGAAGGGTGCAAGGAGAGGGTAAGACGGGCAGCGCGGCTGAGCGCACCAGGAGGTGGTACCGGTGGAGGGACCAGAGCTGCGCAAGTGGTGTCGGTGCGGGTAGGGTCAATGTTTCATCCAACCCATTGACGTTCTCTTGGGAATTTTTTAAAAAAACTACATTTGGTGGAGATTTTGGGCTCTTTTTGCCCATCATCTCAACTGACACTAATCACAGAATGGTTCCAGCAGCTCACACCTGCAATTTAGGGTAATCAAATCTTTCTCTACCACGTGCAGCAGGTGATGTGCTTCCTGATAGCATTCCCACTAAGACCGGTGTATGTGTGTTGGTGGCTTTTCCTCCCTCCAGGCCAGGGAAGCATTTCATTGCCTTGTGTCGTGCCGCAGCGAAGGGGACCAGCTACCCCGGCCGGTGGCGGGGAGCGTGGTGGGTGCACGCAGGGCGCCTGGCAGATCTCACTTTCCCTTCAGCTGGAGAGTGGCTTTAGAAAAGCGTTCAGTTTTGTCTGCAAGGTGTTAAAGAGTAGAGAATCCATCCCCAGGGTTTGAATAGTTGCTCTCGGGGTTAGTTACCCTGGCAGGTGAACTCTCAAAGAAAAGCTGTTCTATCGCAAAAGCCGTTTTGTGATGGAGCGGCTCGAAAAAATGGTGAATGGGACAAACTTTCTGCCTTGCACTTACCTTTCACATCAAGCTGTACGTGCTGATGGAGGTACAAAATGCTTCCACTTCAGCCTAGAAGCGTTACGTTAGCAATAAGACCAACGAGCTCTGTTTGAAATGACAGCACGGTCACCCCTTCGCGTGGTGAACGTTGTCAAACGCCTCGGTCAGAGCAACGCCGACAGAAAATAGCCACCAGCAGCCGTAGGTAAGACCCTGACTCCTCTCCCAGGCTCTTTGCTGGTCCTGTCACTCGAATTTAGGCCAGGCTTTAACTGAGATAACTTCTTGCTCTTTTGCTCCATTCGGTTATGTTTTCCATCATTCTCCAAACGTTCGGTGTGGCTTCTCTGTTCTAGTTAAATTAGCCAAATTGCGTGTGAGTGCACACATAAACACATAGAAATATGTATATATTTAGAACTAAGGCTTTTAATTTTTAAATTGATGGACTTTCTTTTTAATTATTATTCATTTTAGTGCCTGGGCTTCTGGCTTTAATGCTAAGCTTTCAAGCCACTAACAATTAAAAACCTCGTCCTGAGCCCTCAAAGTGGGTCTGTAATTGAGACAGCAGTTGGCCCATCAGCACAGGATGGGGGCAGGGGCATAACAAGTGGCAGCAACCCATCATGGCCTCGCAGAGCTCATCACTGCATTTTGCATCTGCCGTGTTATTCGTATTCGGTCCAGCTCTATTTCACCCGCACACACCACAGCTGGAGAATCTCCTCCCGAGGAGGTGAAGGTTTTTATGACAACCTGCCCTTGCTGTCACTGCGAGTGTTTGTGCCCAGCACTGGTGTTTCATCGCCTTGAAACCTGCTCAGGGTGAAAGCTGGTGAGCTGCAATCCCGACCTCACATTCCCCGGGTGCTCCAGCAGCGATGCTGCACGCTGGGGAGTGGTGCCAGGTCCCTGCCCACCGCCACGGAACGGTCACTGCTTCTCACCCCGATGCTTCGTCACCTTCTGGCTGGAAGCCTGAAGCCCCTTTCCTGCCAGCCTCTGCCTGCCTCTGCCTCAATTGCGGGCAAGGCAATTGCAAGCAAGGAATTGCTAGTAAGGTGTGTGTTTCCTGGAGTATCCTGGAGGGTTCCTTTCCTTCAGCTCTCTGCTTTTCACTCTTCAGGATTATTTTTTTTAATTTGGAAGCAGTGTGAAGTGATGCTGCGGGATGCCTGCGGATGCTACATAGGTTGGCACAGCAGTAACCCACAGCAGATCTCCAGCAGCGAAGCACCTGGGTCGCACGTGAGCCAGAGCCGTGAGCCCGGGCTTGTCACTGTGCTCCGCCGGAAGCAGGGCGTGATGATGCCCAGAGCTTAGGGATGAGTTTTCAGTCAGGTTTTAGTGTAAAAAGTAAGAGAATGCAGTTCCATCTGTTCAGTTTGTTGAAGAGCAGGCTAGGAGGGGAGTGATTACAGCCCAAAATGCCACGCGGAGGGAAGGTACGTGGTGGCAGAGGCTCTCCCATCGCACACGCTGCGGCACCGCTGGCTCTGCCGCCGAAGCTGACGGCTGAGCAGTGCAAGCTGGAAGGTTTTGAGAAGCGGGGATAATTAATTTTGGACGAGATTACGAAAGCTGTGGTGAGTTCTCTGTCACTTCGAGAGCCCAAAGCAGGCTCTGGACGCTGGTGTAAAATATCTGCTTTCATTCAACCGCAAGCTCTCGGGGCGAGGCCAGAATCCCTCGGTGAGACATTTCTGGCCAGCACCATGCTGGAAACCAGTGACTGGCTGATCAGAGAGAAGAGTAGTAATCTTAATTTATCACATACTTTTCATCCCAAAGCACTTCCACAGTCCGAGCAGTCTTTGCTGCCAACTGTTTGCAGCAATCCTTTCGGCTACCCAAACTGACGTGTTTCCTGGGCTGTGATGGCAGTGAGGGCTGTCGGGAGGCAGAGGCAGGTTGCTCTAAAAAATCGCCTTTTCCAGTAGAGAAAAATCCTTCCTGGGAGATGCACAAGCCAGACAGACAGAGCTCCCCGGATGGGAATGTCAGTCGAGGAGAGTTTCACAACCCTGAGTTCACTGCAAGGTCCCTGGGACAGTTACAGGGCTCACACGGTGCGGATCCGGTCTGCATCCTGATGGATTTTGCAATATAACATCCCTCCCACGGCTGTCGGGGTGTTGCTGCCCACAGCCCTGGCTCACAAGCGGGGCGAGCCAGAAAGTTTCGCCGCATCAAAAGCCACCACGCTTCGCACAAACAGCCCCAACACAATGGCACCAGCGATGCAAGGTCTCTGCTTGCAGAGAATATTTCAGAGCAGCCCTGCATCCCAGCCAGGATGGCTTTTCGGTGGGGCTGGATAAGCCCTCGAGGCCAGGAATGGCACATCTGAGCATTACTCAGCGCTGGAAATCAAGTTCTTAGCCCGTGACAGGTCTAAGCTGGGAGTTTCTCTCCGCAGCTCTGGAGTTAAACGGGAGCTGCACGCCGCAGTGCATGGGTCGTGGGAGATGCACACCCTGATGAATGCTGCAGATTTAGGAGCTGCACGCCCCTACGCATGCTGCAGATGTGGGAGATGCACAACCCGATGGTACAGTCCTCTGGTTGGACAGGCTGGAGCTCATCTCCTTGCCACTTCTCCCAGCCCCGATCCCAGCCCTCCGTGGCCTTGGCTGAATCCAGCACCAGTTTCGTGACTTTGCAGCTTTCGAGGTGATTTCCTGGGCAGCCTCCCCCAGCTTCCTCACGGGCCTTGCTGGGGACTTACATGAAAAGGTCCTTTATAAAACCTGACGTTTCGTTTCATTGCGAATGCCCCGGCGAGGGCTGAGCTTGAACTCCGCTTTTTATTCCGCACGGCTCCTATTTATTTCTCAGATGGATTAGTAAATCGCGGCTGTCACTAAACATTACCCCGGCTGTTTCATCAGCTCCCCCTCTGCAAGCTGGCAGTTCGTTAGAGCGTGATACTCGTCAGGATGCTGCCACCGCCTCGCCCTCCGAGCGTGGCTTTTCTTCCAGGCTCGGCCGTGCCCTGCGCCATCCCAACCATCACAAGCAGCCGTGAGTTAAATCTAACAAAAATAAAAGGCTCCCCAGGTGATGACTGCTTATCCAGTTATCATTTCTAGAAAAGCCAGTGGAATAACGTGAAAGGGGATGGTTATTGGCATTTCTCAGGCTCCGTGGCATAGGGTGGAGGGAGGGTCGGTATGATTCAGGGTCTGTGCGTCGGGGAGCTGCCCGGTAGCCCCCTTTGAAAGGTTTTGTGCCCTCTCTCAATTCCTAAGTAAACCTCTCGTCCCCCTGTCAGCTTTGATTTGTAACCGTACGCGTGGCATCTGGTTTTCATATGAAGGGTGGAATACAGGGGATGCTGTCTGCTCGCTTCTGCCCAGAGCTATTCATCTGGGGCCGGCTAGCCAAAAAAAAAAAAACCCGTTCCTGAAAGGCACTAATCATTGTGGAGGCGGAGGGCAGAGAAAGGATCCGCTGTCCCTGCGTGCTGTGGGATGCAAAACGAGGGGCAGGAGGGTGAGAAGGGGAGCTGTAGCCCACCCGTGTCCGCGCTCTGCTGCAGCTCCTGCCTGTGCTCGGGACGGGGATCTGGGAAATGCACCCCAGCGTGGCAGGGCAGAGGAAAGGATGGGCTTGCAGGAGGGATTCCAGCAATGATGGATGGTACGTGCACATGGCTCGTGGTACATCTGCTCCCCGATTTGTCCCCAGCACCCTTTCTCCATGTTCTTGGCAGCATCGGGTGGCACAGGGTGGGTCTGAGCATCCCAAATGCCTCCAGAGTTGCACGTGGTTGCTGGTACCAGGGGTCTGCTCCAACAGGCTGGTGCAAAGCCCAGGGCTCGGGGGATTTGAGGGGTCTTTGGGGTTTTGCTGGTGAGTGAAATGGGTTTGTTTCAGCGTGGTGTGGTCAGAGCCTGCTTTATGAAACGGGCAGTCTGCTTTTACCCTGACCGGGTGATGGTGTTCATGAATCCAGGAGGAAAACCTCTTCCCAGAGCCAGCTCAGGGCACCAGTGGTGCCCATGGCTTGTCGTTGTGTTGGTTGACTTCAGCTTTTTATTGTACGTGGCCATTTTGCTGCTGTTTCTTGAGACTTTGAGATTCCCAGCAGGCCAACGCGGTCACTGTCCTGCAAAATGCATTAGGAAATGCCAGGCTGGCCATGTGGGAGCTGCAGAGGAGGCAGCACCATGCCCCTTGCCCTTGGTAGCCACTTTTGGGACCAAGCGCTCTTGGAGAAGCTGTGGGCAGGGCTCCCCGCATGCTGTGTTGTCCTGGAGGGCTAGCACCAGGCAAACACGGATAGGGACAACCCGGGGTGACAGCTTGTTCTCCATCCACACGTGGCGGCAGCTTTTGGGCATCCCCCAGCCTGGAGACCCCAGCCTTGTGTGGTGTCCCAGGCGAGGAGTGAGGTTCCCTCCCTCTCACCTTGTAATCGGAGCTGGAGGATGAGGTGAGGCTGTTCTCCATGGTGGCTTCCAGCAAAGTCCAGATCCCGGTGCCAGCATACCAGAGCACTGATATCAAACCCAGCAGGGACCAGCCAGCTGGGAACACTTAAGAGCAGGGAGGATTGCAAAGCCCACGTCTGTGCTGGCATGGAAGCTGGGAAGTAGCCTTAAAAAGAGGAATATCAGCCTCCAGCTGCTGAGAGAGACCAGGGACACGGGATGCTCCCAAACCTGAGACTTACCAGGGACATCCCACACTGGGTCGTGGATCCCCATGCGTGGCTGTGTCCCTGCATCCCGGGCTGTGCTTGCAGCCTTCCACTTTGCTCCCGTCTTCTCCAGGATGGGAGAAGCCAGGAGCCACATGGGGCAGAGCTGGACATTCCCTGGTGTGCAAGACTGGGTTCAAACAGCACGGAGACCCGCTGCCATCCCTCTGCTAGCAAGCCGCTTGCAAACCCTGTGAAGGCATTACACAACCACACTTGGGCATCATCTATAGTTTTAACACGATGGTTTAATTTTCCTAAACCAGCAGCTGATGTTCAGGCGATTTTATTTTCCCTTCCCTTGCTGGACTTCCTAGGACACAGCCTTTGATCCAGACTCCTGATGTTATCAAATAGGAAGCTGCAGCTCTTTGAAGTGGGCTTCACGTCGTGCTTGAAACTTCTGGGGATTTTAAACCTTCGGCACTGGGTGCAGCTTTGGTACGGGTTGCCCTGACTTCAGATCCAAGAACGGTGGCTACTGAGGGATGTCCAAGGGCTCAGCTGGGACTGCTCATTCCCTGGGTTAGGAGCTCGCAGAAGAGACGAGATCATAGCTTGCAGCCTGCTCAGGGAGATGTAATGCTTCAGGGAGACTGTGGCCTGGGTAAGATTTGGGTGCTCCGCTGCTGTTTTGAACATCTGGTCTTGCCGCTGTGACCTGGGGCGGTGGAAACGGGTCACATCCTGATTCCAGAGGAGCTGCACGGTGTGGATGTTGGGATAATGTTTTCAGGGTTGTGCTCATCTGGGTTGTTGTAAAACTCCTTTCTGCTTTGCTCCTGTGGCTGCCTTCCCAAAATTTCACCCCAAAAAGGCACCCACATGTCTTGTTTCGGAGGTGCTGTGGATCCAGCTAGAAGTGACAGCAACAAACAAGCCCAGGATGTGAGCAGCCTGGAGCAATCTATGCTGGATGCTCTGCTCACCTGTAGTGGATTAACAGGGACGTGGTCGGGCTTGATTGGGTTTGCAAACAAGTCCCACATCGCTAACGAGCAGCACCCACAAGATCATGCAGCCTCCTCCCAGAACGTGGGGATGAATTGAGCTTGATTCATGCAATGCCTTAAGCTGGGCTTAAAGTAACTGTTATTGCCTGTTTATACCCTTATATATTTTGATGGTCCAGGGCATGTTGTGCTGGGGTGCTGCATAGACACAGAGCAGGAGGGGGTCCCCCAAAACAACCTGAACATTAGCTGAAATGTGTTGGGGAGGAGAGCAGGGAGGAGGGATTTGAAGGTGTTTGCGAGCAGCTCTTCCCCCAGCGTGGGGTGAGGAGGGCACTGAGTGTTGGGCTGTGGGCAGGTATCCCGAAGCGTGTCCGGAGAGCCCATGCCAGGCTGGCATGTATCCCTGAGGGAGGTGATGGGCAGGAGGGGAAGGCTTGGAGACAAAGTCTGGTACAGGCAGAGGCAACAGTAGCCCCTGTGGATCTGTCTTCAGCCGTTATATTCTCATTCCTCATCACTCAAAAAAGGATAAAAATGAAGCTCGAAGACTGATAGGCTGCGAGGCAGGGAGAAAGTGGCCTGCATCCCTTGGCACATGGCACCTCTCGGGTTTTGGCAGCCAGAGCACCCAGCCCTCCTCATCCCAGCAGGGTCTGGTGGCATCGGAAGCGAGGAGGGCAGGAGGAATGGCAGCACACGTGGATGCTTGCCTTCCGCTTGCTGTCCGCTGGCAGGGGCACTGGTTTTGGCAGGGGCAGCACCATGGAGTTTTGGTGGGAGCCCGCTTGAACCCCACTGCAGCATCCCTCTCCCAGCCAGGCCAGGGAGCTCTTCCAAAATCCCTGCACTGCCTTTCTGGAATAGCTTTGTGCGTTAGAGTTTCTCCCAAATAGCTCCTGCACTTTGGACTGGATACCCCAGGGTAGCAGGACAATGTCCCTGCAGCACGGGCTTGGAGCCCATCTCCAGCATCCCCCATGCAGGTGCTTCCCTGCTGAGCCACGTTGCTTCCTTCTCCCACAGATCCAGCACCTAGTAAGCAGCCTGTCGCCTTCAAGTGGCACGGGACAAGCACGAGCGCAGGAGGATCTACCCAGGACAATTGGGAATGGCCTCTCCAGCCTTTGGGATTTACCATGCCAGGGAGCTCTACATGCCAAAGTAGGACAGGGTAGTCCTCAGGTGCCAGGTACGTGATGGGGATGCGACCACTTGGGCAGGAGACACAAAATGGTGCCCAGAGCATGCCCACAGCTCGGCACCAGCTCCAGGCCGAGCAAGGGACGGGTGCTCAGGACTTCCAGGGCCACCGTGCATCCCGCAGCCCACACCAGACAGCCATTCATTTGCTTCCCATCAGCTTCATCATGGGATGCGCTAACGAGGAGCTCCCAGGAGAGGCAGCTGAGCAGCGGGCTCTGTCCCGATCCATGTCCTGCTGAGGGAAAGGCCTGCTCCAGGGGTCAACCCCAACACCCACTGCTTCATGCTGAGGTTGGTGTCCCATGCCAAGGGCGAGCGACCTCGGTGCTGCTGCCTCACTTGCTGGGAAAAATTCCCTCTGGTCTCCTGATGGTGTAAGGATGCTGGGCATGTGCATGAGCCCATGCTGCTGCTTCTTAGCACCATATCTAAAGCCTCATTCAGTTTTTCAGGGCAGAAAATAATCATTTTTCTCCCCCTCACAACCAGCATCCTCAGTGGTATCTGGGGCTGAACTTCTATCCTGCAGACAGAAATGGCTTTAGTTGTGCCCCCATAAAGCAGCTCGAGCTCTTCCCTTGAGGAAGCTTCACGAGGAAGATGGAAAATAGGTCTTTAATGCCCTAAGAATTTTCCTTTCTTCCCCCACCCCATCTTTGCATCCAAAAAGTGCAGCCTTCTGCTTCTTTACGTTGATGGCAGGACAGGGAGGCTGCAGCTTTGCCAGCAGCGCAGGGTTTCCATTGAGTTATAAGTGGAAGCAAATGGTTTAAAAGGAAATTAAATTTACAGCTCTATAAAAAAACGCATTTTATTGCTTTGCCTGTCGTTCGGTAAAGGCAGGGAGATAAAGGAATGCTTTGCATTTGTCTCTTGCCTCGGAGGCCAGAGGCAAAGGGGAGCAAACCCACCAATCACGCAACGGCCGGGCGGCCGGATTCGGCCCTGTGGATTCAATGGCAAAATCCTGGGAGAGGGATGCTTGGAGGTGATGCTCGCGGGGAGCTGTGGAGCAGGATGCTTCGTGCTCTTAAATGTTGGCTGGATGAGGCCCTGAGTTTGGCTTGGAGGACATGTTCTGCTCTAAGAGATTGAGCCGGATTCCTCCCGAAATCCTAGCTGATCGCAGCACTTTGCGGACACGTGCACAGCAACACGTGGGGAAACATATAGCTCCTCTCAGTGGTTTATTAATTAATGTCTTTACAGCACTGATTGTGGAGCTTAGAATAAATGGCAGTAAAATAGCTGTGCTAGACGTCTGTGAAAGCAGCGCAGCCAATTCTTCACGGAATGGAAGGGAAAGGAGGGGCTGGTGCCTTCATGTTATCGCGGGGAGGCACAGGGCTGGCCAAGGTGCTGGGCTCGCCTGCGGGCACACACCGGCTCGGCCGTGGGGTCCGTCTGTGCCAGCATCATTCCATGTCCAACCAAGCCGGGAAGATGCTGCAGGGCAGGGGAAGGTGAACACCAGTGGTTTGTGTGTGCAGGGAGCTCGGCACGGCTCCTGGTACAAATCACTCGGGAGTATAGGAGCATCCCTGCTAGGATGTGGATGGGTGCGGGAGGAGCGGTCTGTGGCTCGGCTGGACTCGGTTTGCCCAACACGGTGCTGGCAGCCGCGGCTTTGGGGTTGCACATCACTGTCATCCCAGGAATGATTCTTCTTGGAGCTCCCAGTTCTGAAGGGACCCAGCGGGAGCAGCTGGGGTGACATCTTTCCCCATTGCCTCCTCACTCGGGGCCCTGGCACGGGCCGAGGGATGCTCTGGCCCCA
>NW_010235902.1:92374-92647 GCF_000690775.1 Eurypyga helias
AGCGCCGCCTGAGCTACAAAGCATGTGCGGAGGCTCTTGGCCCTCCGAGAGAGGAACCTCCCCCGGCTCCAGCCCTCCCAGCTGTGTCAATAGAGGAGGAAGAAACAAAAGTGCTCTTTCTTTGCCTGTTGTTTTTGCACGCCTGAGCTACAAAGCATGTGCGGAGGCTCTTGGCCCTCCGAGAGAGGAACCTCCCCCGGCTCCAGCCCTCCCAGCTGTGTCAATAGAGGAGGAAGAAACAAAAGTGCTCTTTCTTTGCCTGTTGTTTTTGCA
>NW_010235903.1:0-14122 GCF_000690775.1 Eurypyga helias
TATGAACACTCTTCTCAGCACAACCGAAACAGAGCCTTATACTAGCTACTGTGAGGACAATTACCTCCTTCCCCATTAAAACCAGCACACGAATGAAAAGTAAAGGAAATCCACTCCCTCTTACTTGTGACCCAAAGGCAGAAATGTATTGTTTCATCAGTATAAAGTCAGTACCCAGCTGCACAGTTTTCCTTCTTTATTATAAAGGTCTTGGAAGCATTACAATTCAGATATTAAAATCAAAAACTCTGGACAAGTTTACTCTTCGTGCTAAAAGTAAAACCCAGGATTTTTTCAGTAAGTCTGGTATGCTAATTTATAACCTCCCTCTTAAAGAGAAGAATTACAGACAGAGCTAGTCCATATACATACATATGGGAATTTTAAAGAGATTGTGTGGGGGCAATTTCAAATAAAATCACAATGAAGTGGTACCAATCATAGTAATGGTTTGATTATAGAAATATTTGCATCTTAATGTTACCTGTCAGAAGCCTTCTGTGTTTACATTCACAGTATATATTTACCTCAGGCTTAACTCAAATAAGGCCTGTCACAATCAGTTGGAGTACCCTCTCTGCTGCCCATTTTATCAATAACATTATTTCAATTAAATCTATCCAAAAGCAAGATTTATCTAAATCTCTGCCAATCTGTTAAAACATTCAAGTTATTTTAGAATTACACTAGTGCAAGGATAAAAACTCTTGCATTTGTTATATCAAATTCCTTAATCTGGTCACCTGCTACAAATTCCAGCTTCACCGCTTGGGAGTTTTCAACTAATATTTGCTGGACTGTTAAGTACATTCCATTTTTTTTTTTTCAGCCATTTGCTGTTATAATGTTTATTGCAAAACCTAAATTGTTTTCACTACACAGAGAATGTAACATTTTCCACCTACAATTAAGAGGACAATAATCTGGGCAAGTGTACACATTAGTATGTCTACATTAAATTAAAGATCTTCACCACCAAACATCACGATCATCTTAAAGTTAGTTTTGGATAAATGTGATAAGTGATGTCTTTCTAAGAAGTCATATAAAAAGAAATATTCTAAAAGTCAGAATAATCTTTCTAGCTTTATGACTGAATCCTTATTTACAAGGATAAATCGAGGCAGCTTAAGTCTTGGTTTCTAACCCCTAGATCCAATATACCTTCTGTCCACTGTACGATGCTTTGAAATCTTTCATATAGTGAACCTAAAACGTAAATTATGCTGACCTCTTCCAGTGCTGAGAAACTGGACTGCTAGGAACACCATTCAGTCCCTTGGATGTTGAAGTAAATATGTACCCTACACATCTACATAAATTAGATCATTTAGGAACTAGCTAAATTGCATGTTTCAGAACCTTCTACTTATTTCCTTCTCTTCCTACCACTTAATACTAAGATTACCAATGAGATTTTTGCACCAGGTGATTATTCTACACTGGTTTTGCACTTTATTTAGTACTATGAGGTAGGAAAACTTCTTTTTATTTTCTTCTTTCTAGTCAAGTATGTTTGGACATTGTTTCAATATGTTTATCATGTTTTCAATAGCATGAGTTTTGTTAGACCCCATTTCTGACTTATGTTTCCACATAGAAACTACAAAACTAAAGAACTTACAAAAATACTGCACATGGCATTACACTGTAGTTTATGGAAAGCCTTTCTTAGGCCACTTCGAGGAATATTTCAAGAACACATCCACAGTTAAGCATCTCAGAGGTCACAGTGAAGAATTTATCTTTCTGTATCTTAATCTATGCCAACCAAAAATATTTTTCTACTAAAACTGGTTGCTTTCAATTCATGAAAGTTAAAAAGTTCAGATGTTAATACATGTTATATATTAGCTACAGTATGCAAATTAAATCTGGGAAATTTCTGGTTAAGCACATTTCTTTATTTAAATAACAGTGTTCCTGCAAAAGATACCTGCATTTTTCTAATTCATTAGATCTTTAAAATTGTGTTCAAGAGGAATAAATCAAAGGGACTTATATAATTTATTTATACTTTTGTGGTGAGTTGACCTTGGCTGGCAACCAGGTGCCCACCAAGCAGATATATCACTCCCACTCCATCAACAGGACAAGGGGAGAAAATAAGTTTGTTGTGGTTTTACCCCAGCTGGCAACTAAGCACCATGCAGCTGCCTGCTCACTCCACCCCAGGCAGGATGTGGGAGGAGAACTGGAAGAGGAAAATTGAAAAGGCTCATGGGTTGAGACAAAACAGTTTAATAGCTAGAGCAAAAGTTGTGTGCACACAAGCAAAGCAAAACAAGACATTCGTTCACCACTTCCCATGGGCAGGCAGGGCAGCACAAAGATGAAAATTTTTGTGCGTGGAGATGACAATAGGCAGGACACTCACCAACTACCATCACAGGCAAACAGGCTCATTTGGGGAAAATTAATATAATTTATTACAAGTTAATAACAGAGTAGGATAGTGAGTAATAATAACAAAATTAAACCCACCTTTCCACAACCCCTTCAACCCAGTTGTAACTTCACTTCTGACTTTTATATCTTCCACCCACAAGAGGTGCAAGGGGATGGGGAATAGAGATTGTGGTCATTTCATGATACTTCATCTCTGCTGCTCCTATTCCCTCATGCTCTTCCCCTGCTCCAGTGTGGGGTTCCTCCCATGGGATACAGTTGTTCACAAAGTTCTCCAGTATGAGTCCTTCCAATAAGCTGCAGTTCGTTAGGACCTTCTCTCTTGTGGGTCCTTCAGGTATGGCCTGTTCCAGCATGGATCTCTTATGGGCTCACAGCTCCTTCCAGGACCCAGCTTCTTCCGGCTCTCCTTGGGCTGCAGGTTCCTTTAGGTCACGTCCACCTGCTGCAATGTCTATATTTTCTCTGGTGTGGTACTTCATGGGCAGTAGAGGGAAAATGTGCTTTACCATGGTCTTCTCCCTGAGCTGCAGGGCAATCTCTGATCATGGACCACATTCTCCCCCTCCTTCTTCACTGATCTTGTTCTCTGGATAATTATTGCTCTCACATATTTTCACTCCTCTCTCCCAGTGGCTGTTGCATAGCATTTTTTACCCTGTCTTAAATACATTATTCCAGAGACACTACCAGCATCAATAATAGTGTCAGCTATGTCCAACAGCAAGACCATCTTGGAGCCAGTCGGAACTGGTTCTGTCTCACATGGGAGCAGCTTCTGCTACATCACAGAATCACAAAATGGTTTGGGTTGTCAGGGACCTTATAGATCATCTAGTTCCACATGCCCTGCCATGGGCAGGGACCCCTTCCACTAGGTCAGGTTAATGCTGAACATCTCCTCCACCGCATCCACAGCTTCTCTGGGCAACCTGTTCCAGTGCCTCACCACCCTCTCCAAGAAGAATTTCTTCCTGATATCTAATCTAAACCTCCCTGCTTTCAATTTAAACCTGTTACCCCTTGTCCTGTTACTACAAGCTCTTGCAAAAGTCTCCCCCAACTTTCTTGTAGCCCCTTCAGGTACTGGAAGGCTGCAATGAGGTCTCTGCAGAGCCTTCTCTTTTCTTCTCCAGGCTGAACAAGCCAAATTCATCATCTCGCAGAAGCCACTCATGCGGCCCCTCTGCTATCAAAACATTGCCACATAAACCCAATACAACTTTCAAAAGACCTTGGACAGAAGGCTTCTAAAGGAAGTATGTAGGCATAACATGAGACACAAAGAATTGATATGGATCATAAACTGGCTTGGAGATAAAAAACAAATATTAAATTGTTTATTTAATAAAAAGATTATCAAAAAGACAAAAGATTAATAGCAGAATGGCTGGGCATTCTGAGCTAGATACAGTGTTATTTATTATGTTTATTAATGATCTAGAAAAGTAATGAGCAATGAGATCAAAAACTATTGCAGATGACACAAAATTATTTGGTGGGTCAAATTCAGATAGGAATGCAAGGAACTTCGGTGATCCATTTTGAAAGTTAGACACATTGGTAAGAGGTCAATTAAAGATCAAAGCTGATAAAACCAATGACCACTGAAGATGAAAATACATTTGTGTTGTTCTAAATTACCTGTACCATTGGAGGAAAGAGTTTTAATAGTCACAGCTCAATGAAGACCTCAATTTCATACCTAGTTACAGTCAAAACCAATCAGAATATTAAAGGCAGCATATGGAATTGCATGCAGTGTAGAGAAGATATTAATATATATTTCTAAACAATATAAACATGGACCACCTGTCACCAATCTCAGTCTGGACATTGAGCTGTTGATCACTACCCTCTGGATGTGACTATCCAACCAACTACACCTCCACTGATCAGTCCACCCATCATATCCATATCTCTCCAATTTAGAGTCAAGGGTGTTGTGGGGGACCTTATCAAAGGCCTTACAGAAGTCGAGACAGATGACATCCATAGCTCTTCCCTTGTACACTGATGTAGTCACTCCATCACAGAAGGTCAGTAGGTTGGTCAGGCAGGATTTGTGTACACTACAATATGCAGTTTACAATTTTGGGTTTTTTTTTTAATTGCAATTACTTTAGGACTGACCATTTCCTTTTGAAAATTAATGACAACCAGACAGCAAATGCATATCCTGATGAAATTTTCTCACCTCGAATATAGTTACTTGGCCAAAGCTGCTGGTGTGTTTTCAGGTGGAAATATCTGTATATTAGTTCAGCCTTCATAGTGAAGACAGAAGTCTTAACAGTCTCCATTTAATGTGCCATGTTAATGGCACATTACACTCTTCACAATGTCAGTAAGTCAATCCCACTTAATAGATAGAATAGACAGCTTTTGCAAGTTGAGAATTAACTATGTCATAACTCCTGCTCGAAATGGGTTGACATTGTTCAGATTATTTTTATTCCCTGAACAATCAAAACTGTGAAATTATACCCAAACAGGAGAATAATATAACAGCTCGGAAGAGACCGTAAGCACTTAACATAGGAGTGGAACAGAGAGCCTTTAGGAGACAGGAAGTCTTTAGTTGTCTCTGACAGGAGAATATAGCAAAGGATGAAGTGTACATCATCTTTACCTGACCTGTTTCATTCTTTTTGAAGTGAAAGGAAAAATATAATAATGGGAAAAGGACAAGGAGTGAACTACTTTGGACACTGAAAATAGTACTACAGAAAAGAAAGTGGCACTTTGCTGAATGTTGTTCTCTCTCAGGTGTGGTACAGGGCAGATTAAAATCCTCCTTGTTTCCTGAACATCATTTTAAGGATAAACCAGTACACCAAGCTCAGTAAGTGAAGTGCTTTTGACTGCAGTTGCAATCTTTCATGTAATTAAAGGTCAGTGTGCACAAGTAAATTAAATGCTCCTCAGAAGGTGTTAGGGCGAGAAAATCTATTTGTCTTATCTTCTACAAAACAAAGGCTGAATGCATGCACAAAAATAAATCTTTGTAGATTTGCTTCCAGAAAAAGAAGTTTTAATACCACTTATAATTTAAAATCCCAGATTAAGAGCACAAAAGGTAAGATGCATCATAAGGAACGTGAAATATGATCTCATGGAATTGACTTGTCAACCCAGAAGCTGACAGTGAAGAACAGCAGAAGGTTAGGAACACAGATGCACTGGGTCTGACCAAAGATGTCAAGAGCAGACACTTATAAAAGAATGTAGTGTAAAAATACAGAGTTGTATGTCTTTCAGAATATCTTCTCATCTTCCTCAAGAAATTCCAGGAGAGCTTACAAATTTTTTTTACTGGATAATAAACTGGCAGTTGGAAATTTAGTGTTCAAAGTACAAAGTAATAACAAAATGAAAGAACACCTATATGTGGCAATAAATGAGTCCAAATAACCCATTTGCAGTCAGGAAAGAGATCTTTGGAACCATGGATGAGTATCTGAACGCCATTCTAACACCTTGTTGAAAGGGTCAAAATATGAAGTGAATGTTACAAGCTATCATGAAAAGAAGAGAACACAACAAGAAAAAACATCCCTGTGTCACTCTACATAAGTTTGTATATGCTATGTTATGAAAAATTGCACCAGAATCTTCATCTATCCATATAGAGGGCAAGTGGGCAACAGCAGAAATGTGCCCATATTTATGGAACTATCACAAGCACCAGATGGCCTGCCTGATGTTGAACAAGTAAACCAAGGAGATTTTAAAATGCAAAGGACATAAAACAAGATCACATTAAGAGCTGCTCAACCTGTTCATTTCTGCCTGGACAGTCCTCTGTGAAACGATAAGCATGCAAACCCTAGGATACTCCTAATGTCAGCAACAGCCAAAGTGGTCAGTCTAGGATAGTGCTTGGTCTGATCCTTATCATCCATCTCACGTTATACATACACAGGAAAACATTCTTTCAGAATTTGCTTATCTCTAGATCAATAAACCTTATGGTATCCTTAACAAATTTTATTGATTGACAAGGAGTTCTACTTATGGTAATAGGTTACAAGGAGTGTTGTCATTTAAGCTGTGACTAGCAGACAGTAAAATTTGGAGTTCTTAGTAAAGTTTATGGTAGAACATAAACTTGGTAAAGTCTATGGTAGAACATGGTGCAAGCATTTAGAATCATAGAGGCCTTATAAGCCTGATAATCCTACATGGCATAGGAACAGATGTAAACTTCAGGTACAGGAAGCACCATTCAACAGAGCTAACATGACCTCCCACCCAGAAAAGTCCCATGCCATTCTGACAGGATTATATTCCTTGCTTTTCCAGCAGAATCCTGGTTTCAATCCTGGTTTTCATCTTGAGGCAATTCTTCATCTCACTCTTGTGGACAGAATAAGCAAACATGAGATAGTTAACCAAGAATTTTGTACCCCCTTAGATCCAGTCCACTGCAAGCAGACACACCATGTTCTTTGGGGATTTCTGAAAAAAATTAAGTTAAATCCCTGCATGTGTACATGCCATTCTCCTGAAGTGGAAAGGGTGAAACTTAATACATTTCTGAGATGCATAAAGCAGATGGAGTTAGAGCAAGAACATGCTGCATCACTTAAAAAACAAATGTCTAAAAATAGGGCAGAATGTGCTGCTTAAAGTACTGCACACTTTCTTTGGCAATGTCTTGTTTGTCTCTAACATTGTCACCCCCCCTCCCGGTGTCTTTTATGTACTTCTTCTTCTTTGCCTTGGAACTCTTGTTAAAATGTGTAATAATGAGGGCTGTACATTTAAGTCTTTATTGCCACCAATGGTGCTTTCTTGTTAAAATTGCTTCTGTAAGTCTTTTGCTTTAAACAGAAGCAAAGATATAAATAAAGATAACAGAAATGTTTTCTAATGTTAATGTGGATAAGAAAAAGATACCTGGATTAAAAAGTGGGCTTTTGTATAAGTACTCAGTGAAATCGGGTTTTGTATCTGCAGTAAGTGACAGGTAGAGAAATCTCTTTTCAAAGCATGTTTCTTCCTATAATACTCTGACAGCATTGTAAATCATTCTCCTGCTGAGGGTATATATATTCTGTTCCTTATTAGCAACACTGCAAATTTGGGTTATCAAACATGTCCTTGAATAAATCAGATGAGGCTTTCATACATAACTAGGAAGAGATACAATCTAGAGGAGCCTGACATTTCAAACCTTATTTAAATTTCAGAGAATTTCTCCCCTCCTACCCCTGTGCTTGTAAGAAATCTTTACACCTATCCACAGCTGGCTTCACTGAATATAAGGTGATTGCTTTGCTCGATGAAATACACACATAAGGTATGTGATTTACTGTTAATGCTCAGGAGGTCTTGTGTTAATTGATGAAAAACAAGAAATACTCTGTTGGGTTCTTAGATGATGCTGCATTTTTATATATAGTTTTAGATAAATGACAGTTATTCATATATCTGCCTTCTACTCGAGCATAGGTAACTTCTAGGTCACCACTAGTACTTGAGTCTTTTAGAAAGTTTCTCAATGTTTCTGAATGCATTGGCATGAAGGGTGATGGACAGTAGTACGATAAGCAGCTACATGACAACAATACTTTTTTAAATATAAAGAGAAAAAATATTATAGATGCATTATTTTCATTTTTTTTTTAACTTGTACTTATTATGTAATTCTTCCTTTTCTCTGATCCAGTTTATTTTCTGTAGCATGGCTGCAGAAAAATAAAACCTGCAAAGCAACCATTTTCCAATGGAGTATTTGGACAGCTTGTTCAGATGCTCAAGAGGGTAAGAATCTCAGGCTACGCAATCATTACAGCTACTTTAGAGAGAAAAAGATGAGTAACTTATTTGCATCCTGAAATACTCTACAGAAGCTGCATCAGCTAGGCACCATCTGCTTTGGAATTTGGAGAAACATTCAGTCTGGAAATTGAAAAAGTATGCATTTGAGAAACCTTCCATAAGAAATAAGTAAAACAAATTTTTATAAGATAATTTGCCATTGTGTGTATGTTTGCATGAGCAAGAGATTTACAAAAGCACCTAAGTGTGGATTAAACATCTTATTGTGTGACATCTAAATCTTGTATGTGATAAGTCGTAGGTGACAAAAACACGTGTAGAATATTTGTGTGTGGAAGTACTGATATTTTACACCACTGGTTGGGTATCTAGACTTACATTTAGGGACTTTGATAGATTCTCCATTGTGTGGGAGCATGAGCTAATTTACAAGGACAGATCTCCAGCCAAAATTAAATGTCAGTTCTTATGCCCACTGATTCTATGAGCTGACTTTAAATGTCAGGATCCAGATACTCAAGAACTGTATACACACAAAGATTGTTCAAAAAAATTTTTAATAAATGTGATGTTAAAAACACATTTATCCACATTTATTGAAATTATTTAATGTAGACGGAATCTTTAACTCCACTTATAGTGAAACTTAACAAGCTTATTCCCAAATGCATGTATATGAAGTACTGGTTTTAAAGACTCACCATCTGGTTTCAAATGTTTTTAAATAAAGATAATGAGTTTGAGGAAACCATGATACATGGAAATGAATAATATAAATTTCTTAGCGGTATTTCTGTGCATTTGGTCTATGATAGAATGTTCTTACACATTTACCTTCTCACTCTAATATTAAAAAAATTAGTTCATTGGCATAGGCAAGTTTTCTACAAGTCTCGCTACCTCAGCATACTTGTATCCTACGTATGACAAGTTTGTTCTTAATTATTGCTGGTGGGATCTAATAATCTAGGGGGAAAATGGTGGTTTGGATGTGGCTGATGCCTGATCCAAGACTTCTGAAACTTGTTTGCTCTTAGCTGAAGGAAACTACCTTCAGTATAATTTTTTTAGTGGTTTGCTGTATGACTTGTCCAAGGAAGCAGCAATAATGCTTTCAGTTCTTATGGCTTAAGTTAGTGTTAAGCATCTTTGTTGAGTTGCGGGGGAAGGGGTTCAGAAGAAAATTTTTATCCTGTCCATGTTTTGGGTGTGATAATTTCACTGGGAGTTCATTTCTGGAAGGATTATAGGATAGTCCCCAAAAAGAGTATCTTTAAAATTAAATGCAGTCATACTTTGTCTCTTCTCAAAATATGACAGGAAGATCAGCAAAGAAAAAAAGACTTTTGTACTCTAACATAGAGAGTTCAACCATTTGCTTTTCACTAAATGCCTTTTTACTCCAGTTTATTATACACTTTATGCATAAGACAGTTTTCCAGAACTTGCCTACAAAACAATTTACCTTACTGAATAACTATTTCCATTATGCTTTTGACAAAGCCTGAATCTATACCCTTGCTCTTGATATAGTTTTTCTATGCAGGACAGAAGCCAAGATTCACTTGGTTATAAAGAGAGAGCACATCTCTGTCAGTTTGATAAAATGTCAGCCAGAAAACCTTCGTTATTCAGACACTACTGCAAGGATAATTGTTGTACTTTACATGAAACAGAAAGACAAAATAGTCTGTCCTTGACTCAGGGTTTAGACCTTCAAATAAAAAGGTACAGGATATCAAAGGATGCTCTTCACTTACTGAGGCTGCAGCAATAGAGCTGTACGCTTTCCTGCAGGGTGCTTTCACAATGCTCAGGATAGGCAGATTCGTGTTTTGTGAGACTTTGTAACATGCCGCTTGATTTTTGGGTGCCACCTAACCTTTTCAGACTCTTACAAGCAATCTATGGAGCTGGCACAGAATTCTGGAAGTACAGAGTGTTGCAAAACCTGTCTCTCTTTAGGTATAACCTTTGACATACCAGATGATATTTAAGATCGCTTCAACCCAAACCATTCGATGATTCTATGATATGAGGGTACTCATTTAGCTACACTGGCGATGGGAAGTACACAACTGCACAATGACTCTGCAAATGTCAGCAGAAAGGGAGTAATGAGGAGAGAGATGAATAGGTAAGGGAAAACCTATGTCAGTGAGGAATGGTAGGTAAAGTAGTTAATAAAGACAGTCTGCTTCTGCTGCCACATTAGTCAAATTAAGTATGATGTATAACAGTGTTTATACATGTGTTTTAATAGCTCTTGGTTTAGTCCTTAAACTAACCCATTACATGAGTTAAGTGATAAAACAGCAGTAAACACAAATAGGTGGTGTACCTTATTTATCCTTTTTTTGTCTATCCATCCTTCCTATAAGTTTTCCCAAGATGGTCTTTTCATTGTAGGTTACATTCTTCTGAAAAAGGGGCTTCTGTGTATAAGGTGTTTTGCACATGTGAAACACTGGGAATATGAAAATAATAAGGATTAGTTTTAAAGTCACTACAAGAGTCTTCATTAATGTAAAGTGTTTTGACGTTCAAAAAAACAATGCCATAATTTTCTCCTTGTCAGCATCACTCTTTCATATTTGTGTATGAAGTAGCCTTCAGTAAACCATTTGTCAATAGTCTCATATTCTTTATGTTCAACTTAAATTTTAGCAGCTTGACATCTTTCTAGAGAGGAAGAAGCTTTATTTGTTTTAATAAAAAAGTAAAAAAAAAACCCACCCAGAAGTGCTTTGAATGCATGTGACTCTTAAACAATAACACCACACTGTCTTGCAAAGATAAAAATGTTTTCCTAATTTTTGAATAGAAGTAAATTAAGAACTTCAATGAAATGCAGGAACTTAGTGAGGATTTATTGAAGAACTTGCATTAAATAGGCATTTGTCTAGAACATATTAAGAAAACTTAAGCAAGAAACTGAAAACCAATCTAAAAATAGAAGATGTAAAAATATACATGTGGATTAGCAATTTCTGAGAAACTGCATTTTCATTTAATGTTTTAGGGTGACAATGATTTTTGAGTTAATGGTAACATCACTGTCTCTAAATGCAAGTACCAGCTACTTAGTGATAGCAGTAGTATGCTCTAAACTTTAGCAGCAATTACTCACTTGGATGCTACTGCTATACTGTTAGTAGAACTACAGAATGAGATGATTTCTCCAAATTAGTTATCACCTCTAAGCTTAGATGAGACCTAAAGTGGACTGCTGAATACAAGCATGCAATTTTCCAGGCAATAAAAATATGAATGTAGATGATTTTGTAAGTCCTCAGACAACAGACATCAACTACACCAGACAACAAGCGAAGGAACTTGTTGTGGGGCAAACCCACATATTTCCAGACTGGAACCCCATGCTCCTCTCAAGCAGTTGTATGCACTTTTTACCTGAAGTGCATCTCTTGCCTTTAGATCACTAAAGAGCTAAATGACCACAGTTAAAAAGAAAAAGACATACAAAAATCCCACCAAAAAACCTACAAAAACACAATCCCAACACTTCATACTTGACTGTGTAGGTAATATTGCAACAAAATTAATTTCACACAATTGTAATGCTATAATTATGTTGATCACCACCCTTCGTGCTCAAAAAGAAGGATCCACAGAGTTATCTATGAAAGATGTGAAAGGACTGAGAAATGTCATTTGGTCATGATTTCTAAATTACTCAGTGTTCATCTCAGTTAAAGGTTTTAGGCAGTGAGCATAATCTAGATTTGAAGAAAGATCTGGACCAAAATCCCAAGCTGTCTCTCACTACGGTGTTATCTGATTTATAACCCAAGCCATACTATCTTGAAATAAGGCATTTCCTGTCAGTGCAAATTATTTTCATCATCAATTGTGTGTCACAAAATCATAAGAAAGTTATTTCTGTCATAGGGAAGAATATCATATTGTTTAAGCTTTTTACAGTATTAGAAGTTTTTTTATTATGTATGTTTCTGTCTTGCTAAGCTGGGAGAAAATGTTTGGTTCAACCTGTTAAACCTAAGAACTGGTCATTTCAGTTGAACACCTGTTTTGAGTGTCTATTCTCTTAATGATAGATAGGAAAGCTCAAAAAGTACATCAACTAACCTTGCATTTTCATATTATATTTATTATATATAGCTTTAAAAATAAGGAGAAATATTTACTTATTGCTGTGTGAGCTACAGCATTTCATATGATTCCCTGTCTGCCTCAGAAACACCACCTGATGTTTTTTGGTACAGACGGAGAACACTAGAATGATATGCTGATTTCTCTCTTTAAAGGTATTCTGGTTTTCTGAATTTGGTTCCTTTCTGTCAATACAAGTTATGAAAGTAAAGAATGAAGTTTTAACCTTTTTGCGATTCTACATAAACTTTTTCTACTGCCTGATGAGAAGACTCAGTGATTTCCTGATGAGCATAGGCAATTTCTCAGTAATTAAGAAGATCCTCATGACAATTATTGAAGAACATGCAAAACGGTATATTAAGTTGCACTGATTCAGCTTCAGTTGTTGCTCAAATGTCCTTCTGAGATTGACTCTGAAAATCAAATTGGCCTCACTTTTAAGCAATGCATATTTATGTAGTAACATATGTATAAAACATCACATTTAATTGAGGAAGCCTGAAGAAAATTGCATTAATAAATAACATACTTGCTATCATTGGAAAAGTTAGTAAGGGACACACAGATCAACTGGAATCTTTTTAGGACATATAAGCATAATTCTTTAATGTGTGGGCAACTATTAAAAATTTAAAAAACAATGAGATTGAAATAGTTAAGATTGACATTTACATAATGCCAGAAAATGGAACATTTAAAGTGTGTTCTATCACCCAGAAACAAAGTAGTGTTACTGAGACCTCACGTGGGAGAGGAATTTCCATATGACTTTTGTACTATGTGAAATGAAGGATCATTTCGATCATATTGCAGATAAATGGTAAAGTGAATTAACTTATTTGGCCATATAAAGAAACAGTAGAAACATGTAAAATCATACCTCCTCCTGAAGCCTTACATTCATTTCCCTAGCCGGCACATTCAGAGTGATAAAGAATATTACAGTTCCCAGCTCAGAAGATGATAAATGACTGCTTGGGAAGTATAGATAGAACAGCACTACAGAAAGTAAAGTTTAATAGATAACCAGTTTATTCCATGATAAAATTTCCTATTACAGGGGTGGTCAAGCTTTCTCAGGTCACAGAAATAAAAGCATTTAGTGTTAATTAGACACAGATAAAATAGCTACCTGCAGCATCTCTCACACCATTCTTCATTTCTTCTCGCTCTCATCTCTCCCATAATAGCCTCTGAGCCCCAAGAACGAACCACGAGCATACCATACACTCACCACACACACTAGTTCTTTGCTTCAGCTCAATTCATGACACATTTAAAAGAAAAGGGAGAAAGTAAATTAAACACGCTTAGGGCTGCACTTCCCTGTTAACTATTCCTGTTGCAGAATCAGCTTATAGAGTGAGAAATTAGAAGCTATTCACAAAGGAAAATGGAAACCCTCCACATTAGAAAGACAGTCTATAAACCTGCAGCACAAACACCTGAAGAATTGTGACTGACTTAACGTAACAGGGAAGCTGGAAACTCTTGTTCCATGTGCTGTCTCCAAACTCTATTAGGAGATCTGTGTTTTGCTAGGTCTCTACAGTTTGAGGAACTTCTTGTTGGCATTAGTCTACTTCATGTTTTGTTTTAGGGCTTTTTGTTTGTTTGTTTTTGTTTGTTTGTTTGTTTTTATCTTGCTTGCCTGCCTTTTAAGGTTTAAATTGACCTCTATGCATTACTGTATCAGCTCAAAGTGACATACCATGCTTATGTCCTTTTGTATATTTCCAGTTGGTGGTGTACTAGCTAGAACTCATACATATGCACAATTAACGCCAAAGAG
>NW_010235904.1:0-210 GCF_000690775.1 Eurypyga helias
ATCCCCGAGGGGCTGCAGTGCTCGTGCGGCCCGGACTGGTACACCACCACCAACAAGTGGCACAACGAGTCCTACGTCCTCTTCCTCTTCGGCTTCTGCTTCGGCGTCCCGCTGGCCATCATCCTCTTCTCCTACGGCCGCCTGCTGCTCGCCCTGCGCGTGGTACCGCCGCCCGGGGGGCGACCCATAGGCGTGGGGCGTCCTGGGGGG
>NW_010235904.1:248-1141 GCF_000690775.1 Eurypyga helias
TCCTGGGGGTCTCTAGGGCCGGGTCACTCTCTGGGGCTGGGAGATGCCCTCTAGGATTGGGGGTTCCTGGGGGGGTCTGTGGGTCCGTCTGTCCCAGGGTGTCTGTGGGGCTGGGAGGGTCTATGGGTCCAGCCATCCTGGGGTGTCTATGGGTCTGGGTGTCCGTGGGTCTGTCTGTCCTGGAGGGTCTATGGGGCTGGGGCACCCTCTGGGGCACCCTCTGGGGCTGGGAGCTTTGGGGACGATCTGTGGGTCCAGCCATCCCTGGGGTGTCTGTGGGTCAGGGTGTCTGTGGGTCGGGGCGTCCGTGGGGCTGGGCGTCCGTGGGTCAGGGCATCCATGGGTCAGGGTGTCTGTGGGTCAGGGTGTCCATGGGGCTGGGTGTCCGTGAGTTGGGGTGTCCATGGGGCTAGGTGTCTGTGGGTCCGTCTGTCTTGGGGTGTCTATGGGTCTGGGCCACCCTGAGGCGTCTGTGGGTCAGGGTGTCTGTGGGGCTGGGTCACCTGGGGAGGGTCTATGGGTCTGGGTGTTCCTGGGGCATCTGTGGGTTGGGGTGTCCGTGGGGCTGGGTGTCTGTGGGGCTGGGTGTTCCCGGGCTGCTGGTGGGTCAGGGCATTGGTGGGTTGGGGTGTCTGTGGGTCGGGGTGTCTCTGGGCGGGGGCACCTGTGGGTCGGCGTGTCCGTGGGTCTGGGTGTCTCTGGGTCGGGGTGTCTATGGATCAGTCTGGGTGCCCGTGGGTGGGGGTGCCCGTGGGTCGGGGTGTCTCTGGGTCTGGGTGCCTGTGGGTTTGGGTGTCCGTGGGTCTGGGTGCCCGTGGGTCGGGGCGCCGTCGGGCGCCTCACGCATGGGTGGGGGTGTCTGTGGGTCTGGGTGTCCCTGGGTGGGGGTGTCC
>NW_010235905.1:0-3416 GCF_000690775.1 Eurypyga helias
GGCCGGCCGTGCGGGCGGGACGCACGCGGGCAAGGTGGCCTTGCGAAGGCACGGCTGCATGGCCGGTCCTTTTCAGCCAGAGCGGGCGCAAGCCACCCGGGGAGCAGGCTGTCAGAACTGCTTTACCACCGAGCTGCTGTGGTAAATCCCGATTTCTGTGTCAGCTGCCTCTGGGGAACATGAAGAACTAACAGCAAGTTCATCTGGTAGCACAAACCACTGAAACGTTCTCCCAGGACAAAGCAGCCGCCGGCTACAACGCTGAGGATACTGACATTCGGATTTATGCCTTTCTGCTTGCTCAGAGGTCCCTGCTGTCTCTAACAGCTGTAGCTTGCTGTTACCCATAGGGCAATGCTATAAATAACACCGTGTATTTAGAGTGCTCGTTGTCCGGAGATCGCGGAGCGCTCTGAGCAAGGTGGGTTCCTTACTGACACGGAGAACACCAAGGTTAAGCGATTCGCCCAAAGTAACGTAGGAACTCTACGGCAAAACCAGAGAGAAGCACGGCCCCGCATGGCCTTTAATGTACCGCAGGCACTGGGCAGGACCCCGAGCTCGGCCCAAGGAGGAGCCAGAGTGGATTGTGGCCATCTGTGTGCAAGCAAACACTCCTAATTAATCTGCTAATAGCAGAATAAATCAGCTTCCTGCAGAGATTTGTGTATCATCTCTTGGGGGAGGGTGTTTGTGTACATTCACTTTTCTCGTAGGGCCCAGGCCTTTCAGTGAGAGCTTCTGCACCTCGGGGTAGCTCAAGGGGCAAAGGTGGTGTTTCAGGCAATCACATGAGAATCCCGTTTGGCAAATGAAGGGGCTAAATCCTGTTCCCGAGCAGGAAAGCAGCGATGCTGAGATGCTCTGTGCACATCATGTGCAGCTGTGGCTCCCATTTGCAATCTCTTAAGCCTGATGAAGAGCCCAGCTGATAGCAGTCTCCTGTGAGTGTAATTAATTACTTTTTTTTTCCCCAGTTGCCTCCTTGTTGTCATGTTTGAGTCTCTTTTTGTGGGAGTAGCAGGAGTAATGTCCAAAGGAAATGTGTCTGGTGCAGCTTGGCTTCTCTTAGAGACTTCATGCGTAAATATGGTGAGTAGAAACTATATAAATCAGGTAATCTGGTTCTTTGCTGTCTTCTTACGTTTTAGCACTTTGACTTCCACTTCGGCAGTCTGAAATATATAGCAGTTTAGCCCAAGCTGCATTAATACACCAGTGAATTCCAGTCTGAGCAATGCAGCCAAGTTATTGGTGTGGAACAAGAGTTCTGTAGAGGTAAGTGACTTGGGAAACCAGGATAGGTATTAAATCGATGCGCCGACTCCTCTAAGTAGCTCTAGAAACTACTTTCACACCTCGTTTCCCTAATGAATGAGATGTAAATGCAATGAGCACACTGGTGACCTGCAGCTCGGCTCTGCTCAGGTTCAGCTCCTTCGGGGCCGGCTGCTGTCGGTCCCCTGTGGGGCTGCTGCTTTGCAGAGATCCTTGGCGAGAGCCGAAGGACTCGTGTGCCGCAGCTTTGAAGAGCTGTGTGGCTCGGGAGGGAGTGTCGGCTGGGCTCAGGTGGCCGTTGATTGAGGCCCGTAAGCATCGCCGAGGGGCTGACTCAGGCAAGCAGTTCCTGTGGCTGAATGCTGTCTTTAGGGAATGCCTCAAGTATTTTAAAAAAAACCCAAAAAACCTCTCAGAGATTAATTTATTTAGTTCTTGGGAGCCCAGGGGCTCTGTGCTGTATTTCTGTATGTTTATGGTAGTGCCGTGTCGGAGTGTCATTGCCTGTAGCACGGTTCCTGCGATCTCGAACCAGTTGTACGTTACTACCCGCCTGCGCTGTTGGAAGGACACGAGGCCACGTGCCTGCTGGAGGCTGGGGAGGCTTGTGTGGCTGCACAGTGCCAACCTGAGCCCCTGCAGAGGGGCAGCAGGGCCGACCGGTCCTTGCTGTCGTGTCTGGCCCCGGGACGAGCTCCTGGGGAGCGGTCGGAGAGCACGGGAGCTCTGAGAAATGTTAGAGCCTCGCTGGGGAGGTGCTGAGGAGGCAGGATTTGTGTTCTGCTTCCGGGTCGTGTCTCACTGAAATCTCAGAGGAGGGGCTGCTGATGCCCTTAGACTGGGCCTATGTTTGAGCACCTTTCTGAATGGGTGTTTGGTCCCCAGAGCCATCGTCTTCCCCGGGCATAAACGATGCCTCTTCTCAGTGAAATTAGTGAGTATTACTGTGCTGTTTGTTGTCTTGGTGAAAGCTTTAACAGACGAAGTTCTGAAGTGGCAGCAGTAAGGGCCTGAAGAGAGCAGAGCATGGGGTACCACCAGCCCGTAACCGGGACTGCTGGGCGGGCTGAGGCCACAGGAGTCAGGGAGGGGGCTGAAATGGGATCGTTTTCTACCTTTGTGCTGATTTGATACGAAGGCCTCTGTCAACAAACCCTTCATTATGCCGGCTTCCCGCTCCGGCTCTGTGAGGAGCAGCAAATTAAGCAGCCCACGTATGTAATATTAATGGCTGGAGAAGCAGCACTGCCTCTCTGTTTGTATGTCCTGCCGAGGCTCGTTAAGAAATCCCTGTCACACTGTCAAGGTGGCTGGTGGATTACATCCGACAAGTTCTGCATCTATATCCCCTTAAAACAGCCCCAGAGCCTGGAGGGACGTGCTGAATACCCAACCGTGCGTGCGCCAGCTACCAGAACTCCTTCCCCCTTGGTCCGGTGGGCGCATTCCCCAGCCGCAGCCGCTCCTCGGCGCTGATGGATGCTGTGCCGGTGTGCCGACGGGGCCTGGATATTGGCTACTTGGCAGCTGGGTTCTGAGAGCGCCGAGTCTTGCCAACCCCAGAAAGCTGCAGCTTCGAGCCGTAGCAGCACTTTGCTTATTCCAGTTCTGACCTTTATTCCTAATAATTAAATTAGAGCTTCCCGCAGTCAGTTAACATGCTAATGACCTAAAACCCAATTGAAAGAGCTTCACTGCTCAGCTCTGATGGTAGAAGAATGCAAAGATGACTAAGAGCCCCATTTTCAACATTTTACTGAGCTCAGTAAGCACGGATGAACAGCGTGGAAGAGAAGCAAGGACGGGATCGGGCAGGCTATGCCCTCCATGAACGCTGTCTGGCTTAGCACACACTGGATGGGTCTTGTGGTACCTATGGAATTTTCTGTCCTTTTGTCATCGAGCCAAAACCCGAATCGCTGTGCTCCCCTCTGCCACTCGCAACCCCTCGCAGCTTGCTTTCAGCACTCTTCCCTCTCCGGCCCGACGGACAGCTTTGCCCTCAGCGCTTGGCATTCCCTTCTGTTCCGCCAGCCCAGACACCGAGGCCCAGTCAGGCCTTTTGTGTTTTTTCCGGACACAAACAGCAGCAGGCTGCTGTGTCTTAATGCAAAATGTTGTGTCGCATTGGGAATTGC
>NW_010235905.1:3441-4732 GCF_000690775.1 Eurypyga helias
CGCCCTGTCGGCCCCCGCCCCTCCCCCTCCACACCAGCCTTGGCTGTAGTTACTCAGTGTCTTTCCAAGCCTGGTTCTTCCGGCCCAGGAGGCATTTTTGGCAGGCTGCCAGTGCAGGTCCAGGAGGATTTTTGTCATCGCAGCCCTCACACAGTCATGCCAGCCCCTGAGGAGCAATAGGATTTTAATCAGCCCTCTAATTGTTCTGTCCCCTGGTCTGGTACCGAGCCGGCGTTCCCCACTCCTAAAGCAGCGTGACGAGGGGCTGTAATTGAAGAGAACGCTCTTCGAACCCAATTGCGATGCGGTTTGTGCGGCTGCGGGGGACGATTGCGCCGCGGCAGGGAGGGAGGACAGACGGAGGAGCTGAGCCTTCACACAGCAGAGCCCTAAACCGGGGGGTGTCAAGGCTTGGGAGCAGGAGCCCTGGCAGAGCACAAACCTGCTGACAGCCACAGGGTTCGGGGCTGCTCCTGGAGACCCCGGAGGCACAGCCCCACGCCTCGAAGCCCTGGGTCAGCCTCTGGCCCCCCAGACAGCAGCAGCCTCGCCGCCTTGGGCATGCTGCTGGGGATGGAAGAGGGAAAGCAGCGGGGGTTGGAGAAGGAGAAATGGGATGTGGCTGAGCTGGGACACGGGGAGCAGCGCTTGGCATTCCCTTCTGTTCCTGCTCCTGGAGACCCCGGAGGCACAGCCCCACGCCTCGAAGCCCTGGGTCAGCCTCTGGCCCCCCAGACAGCAGCAGCCTCGCCGCCTTGGGCATGCTGCTGGGGATGGAAGAGGGAAAGCAGCGGGGGTTGGAGAAGGAGAAATGGGATGTGGCTGAGCTGGGACACGGGGAGCAGCGCTTGGCATTCCCTTCTGTTCCGTTCCGCGAAGCCTTGGCCTGTTGGGAAGGGGAGCGGTAACAGACGCTGCCGTTTCCGGGCTTCGGGAGCTCCTTCTGCCTGCGCCGAGCGCGCCCCGAAAGCAGCCCCGAGGGGTGCGGATGCTGGTGGGTCTGAGTGAGCCCCCGGTTCAGCCTGGCAAGGGTCCGGCGGTGCCTGCCCCGCCCCCGGGCTGGGGTCAGGCCCCCGGCATCCGATGCCCTCGGTGGGAAGTCGCTGGTTCACTCGTGCCCCCCGTGTGCCCCCGTGGGGGCTGGTGCTGGGGGTGTGTCGCACCTCGGCGGGACGTGCCAGCGGCGTTGCCCGCTGCTGTGACTTGGGGCGGAAGCGGAGGGCGGGAGACGGTGCTTTTCTGTTACAAGGCAGCAGGGAGCCTTCAACGACGCGCGGTCCCGTGCGGGTAC
>NW_010235905.1:4751-5723 GCF_000690775.1 Eurypyga helias
GCGCATCCTCGTTTCCAGCCATAACGCACCATTTCCTCACTGCCACGTCCCCCCTCCCCTTTAATACTTTCTCTTCCTGTGCTGGGCGCAGCCCGTCGGATCGAGACGGCTCTTGAGAAGTTTAATTTTCCTAATGCTTGTCGGAAATCCCCTTTCCGGGTCCGCAGGAATATTAAAGGCTCAGCATGGGGCTGTGCGGGGGGAAGCTGCCTGTAAAGTGGTGGGTGAGTTGCAGTTGATGGAGGGGGAGCGCTGCAGGGTGCGGGCTGGGGGAGGGATGCTCGCTGAGGGAGTAGGTAGGGGCCCAGGGCTGGTTTTCCCTCTGCCAGCCCTGCAGGGAACATGGGCATCAGACACGGGAGCGGGGGCACACGGGGCGTTTCCCAGCAAAGGTACCGTTTGTACCGGCTCTTGCTGCCCGTTCCCCACCTGGATTCCCAACGCCACCACCTCTGGCTGGCAGGGATGTGCTGTGCCCCCACTCCTGGTTGCCCCTGCCCCGTGGGGCTGAGGGGAGCGCTCGGGGCCCGTGTCAGGAGGTGCTGGGCCAGGACAGTAGCATCACTCTGCGTCACCCCCGCACGATGCTGCCCCAGAAGGGTCCTGCTACCGCGGAGGGTCCTGCATAGGGAGAGGGGATGAGAAGGAGCTTTGCAAAGAGGCCGGGAAGAGCAGGTGTCCCGAGCTCTGGGCAGTGCCAGGAAAGCACAACAACGTGCAAACAGGTGACCTGTCCAGCCCTGCACCCTTGTGCTTGGGCCTGTGTCCAAATTGCTGTCCCTGTCCAACCACCGCACGAGCCGGGGGATTGTTCCCTGTGCCACAGGAGGAAGCGGCCGCAAAAGCAGGGCCCTACCAAAGACCCCGGTTCAGGCCAAGCTCAGGGGTCTCTTGGAGCGCAGCTGGGGCTGCTGCAGACCCAAAAAACCCAGGGCAGGTTCGCGGCCGGGATTTGGCCAGTTGCGTCCGCAG
>NW_010235905.1:5754-7802 GCF_000690775.1 Eurypyga helias
AACCCAAGGGTTCGCCTCGGGCCTGCCTCTGCTGCACGCCGGTGCAGATATTTCAGATCAGACGGCTAAAGTGGGGCTGGCAGTGCCAGGCGGGTGCCCCCCCTGGCAGGGGGCCGGCAGCTCTGTGTGCGGGCACACCGACGGGCTCGCACAGGAGGGCAGAGACGCAGGAGTGCAACAGCCCCTTCTCCCCCAGCCTAAGCAGAACAGTGAGATCAGAGGGGCTGATGATCCCCCCTCCTCCTCCTCCTCTTTTACCACCTGCTCTGCTCTTCCCTCACATCTGGACTCGAAGACCGAAATGAAACCCGGCGACCCAGGCTGCAAAAAATGCCGCGTGCCGAAGCAGCACCTTTGTATCCGCCCAGCCGAGCCCACCTCCGCGCCGCGCTGCTCGCTCCGTGGTTGTTGCTGTAGCAGGGGCCTGGAACGAGCTCCTGCACTGGTCACTTCCTTTATTTTTATACAATACTTGGAGCCTCTTTATTCAGTTCTCTTACAGTGCCCTGTCACGTTTTGCCCCGTCTCCCTGCCGGTGCCTGGCTCGTCCAGGTGAGACGCTGCCAACAGCACGGGGTGTGTTTGGGGGGGGATGGACTTGTTTTGTATGAACGGGGTGACTATGGAATGTTTAACTTGGCTTATTGATCTCAGGGTTTGCTCCCTCCTCCTCCCCCTCCCCCCAGAAAAAGAGTACAACTAGCTTGTAACACATGGCTTGCAGGTAGTAGTAGCTATGAGCAGTAATTACTCGGGACAATTAAGTCTTGAACAAAGGAAGAATCAGTTTTACAGACTCTGGAGGACAGGACAGACAAACACCCGTCTACCGGCACCGAGTCTCTCCTGTTTCAGCATTTTCACAGGAATAACAGGCCAGACTCTTCTTTTTTTCTTTTTAACGTTCCAAGTGCTCGTGATCTGAGCAGGATCTTTTCCCGAGGAGGAAAAGATGCAACAGCCTCTCCACTTCCTTGGGGCCGGCTGTTTTCCTGGCCTGTCAGGGGTGCCAGGGATGGAGGGTCTCGGTTTTGTCTGTCTGCTGTCAGGTCGGGGTGCTGCCCGGGCTGGAAGGTAAATTGTTATCTGGAGGTAACTTCCATCTCAATGGATCAGGAACCACCAGCTGTAATTTCCCTGCTGGAGCACATCCCTCTGGGGACTGTCCCGGGGGCAGGCTCTGACCTGGAGCAATATGGGCAGGAGGGCTTGAGCAGCACCGGGGAGGGGAGCCCATAGGAACTGCCTGACGTGCTTACAACTGCCCCAAATACGATGGGGGAGGTAGAGACTCGGGGTTTTACTGTTTTCTGTGACAGGAGCCCAGGCAAAAGCCTGTTGTTCCCAAGTGTTTGCTTTTGGCACTGCAGAGAAGCTCCTGGCCGCTGCGGCACCCGCGGGCCGGGGGTGCTCCCCTCCAGCCCTTGAACGCGGGCTCTGCGTAACTGCCGTGGCAGACGCGAGCCGCTGAGCCAAAGGCAGCCCAAACTCTTTCTCATCCTAATTGCTCTGTGGCCCCTTCCTCCTTCAACAGAAATCTTGCCGTGACCATAGATTCTGTGCGTGCAGAGAGAGCCATGTGATTGTTTGGCTGTTTAGACTGTGTTTGCCCCTAAACCCAGAGCAGGGTGGGTGGCTGGACCTTGTGTGTTGATTCAGTGATGGCGTTTAGGCAAGAGGCTGTGGACGCCTCGTGGAGACAAGTTATGGGCAGAACTTCCTTCTGGAGGTCGCGGTCGTTATCTCCCCTCTTGGTGGTGCCAGGTTGTCACCAGCGAGCAGGGAAGGCTTGGGGCTCACAGTCCTGGAGTCCCCCGGGCGTTGTGCCCCGCTGGCACCGGTGTTTCTGCCGTCGCTGGCAGCTCGGGGAGGGCAGAGCCGATGAAAACAGAGGGATAAGGGCTGGGGAGGGGGCTTATCTGTGTGATACGTGGGCTATAAGGAAGCATTTAGGGTTTTGTCATGGGTAAATCCCGCATCCACGTGCTCCCGGCTGCTGGGACTGCGCTGGTTTGGGCCAGGAGCATTGCGCATCCGCGTGCTCCCGG
>NW_010235906.1:0-9820 GCF_000690775.1 Eurypyga helias
GCATGACCAGGAAAGCCAGCTGACCTCACTAATGAATGTATGAACAAATGAGCTAATGAACAATGGAGCTAACAAACAAACAAGCTATTAAAGGGGCTATAAGAACAAGCTAGCTAACAATCGAGCAATATGCTGCCAGCCCACTCCCTGCTTATGTACTGAGCATGACATGCTACGGAATGAAATACCTCTTTGGTCAGTTTGGGTCAGCTGTCTGAAATGTGTTTTCCTCCACACTGCCTGTAGCAAGAGAGCTGGTAATACAGCTGCAGTATCAGAAGCTGGAAAAGTCCCTGAATTGGTTCAAGCACTCCTTAGCACCAACTAAACCCTCCAGTGTTACCAGTACTCTTCTGAGGGCAAATCCAAAAAACAGCTACTGTGAAGAAAACACTGTCCTGACTAAAACCAGCACAACATTCCTGTTGGAGGAAATAAATCTGGCCCTTTCCTTTTTGAAAGCAGCTTGTTTCTCCTGTTTCATGAAGAAATGATAGCTGCACTGCTTTGATGCTTGAAGATCATCTTGTGAAGAGCTCCAGATCTTCAGGGGCAGAGTAAAAAACCACCCTCATAACTGCACACACCTCAGAGCATCCTCAGTCTCCAGGACATACAAGACCATTAGTCACTTGTGAAAACCTTTGGCTGTGTTTGTGTTCCTCCTCCTCACATTCTGGTTTTGGCAGGCACATATGTAACCAAGGTTTTTCGTCACCCCTCAGGTACTGTTCACATGGTTTATTACCTGGCTGAATCAAAATCCACAGAGACACAGCTGTCCCTGGTTTCTGAATGCCACGTGAGCAGAATTCGGCTTGTCTGAAGCTCCAGCAACAAGCAAGAAAGTGTTACGGCCTTTCTCCTAGGTGGGAAAACCCATGTGCTGATTTTCATGAGTGAATACCCACAATACTAATTGAAAACTGGGAATAACCGTGTTTACAGACGTTTGAGTTGTCGAGTTGTGTGCTGTTGTTTTTTTCCCTTTCCTTGTAATGCTAATGGTTTGTATAAGGCAAACAACATGAAGTATTGCTGCTAGAACATGAAAGAAGGGGTTAGTATGAGGTACCACTTTCTGGTACGCAGAGGCTGGACAAAAGCAGGCATTAACAGGTCAGGCAGCACTCCTATCTGCCTAGCTTGGAAATACTGAGCTATTCCAGAAGCGTACGTGGGGTTTGGGGTGCGTGCAGCCTTCACCCTAGAAGTCTCTGGTAATGCAAGTGGAGTGCAGGCGAGGGTCCGGCGGAGCAAGGAGCAGGCAGGCAGCGGAGCCGGGAGCCGGCCGCGGCACCCCGAGGGTTCGCCGAGCCGTGATTAATTGTTTGCTAGTGCCACCGTGAGGACGCTGTTTCGGCTCCGCCGGGCATCGGGCAGACGCTGCGGGGAGCGGCGTCCGAGCGATGACCGGCCCTTGGACCGCACCGGTCCCAGGCCGGGGGGCGGAGAGGATGGCAAGGGGGGGCCGCCCCAAAACCAGGGCCGAGGCTGCGGACTTTTGTCAGGAGTTTAGGCCGGCAGCATCGTTTGAGGTCTGACTCAGCCTGAGTAAATATATCAGTGCAGGAAGCTGGCTGCATGGTTCAGCTGGTGCCGCAGGAAAGCTCCGAGCAATGCCACCACAGCCGTGCATTCCAGCTTCAGAAACCTGGGAAAGAAGCTCAGTCCAGCAGCACGCTACCTCCCCCAGTGAACATCATGCCATGCCATGGCTCTTGGCTTCCAGACGTACGCTTCGCTGACATGTAAAACCAGAGGTTCTGCAATGATGTACCTCACATCACAGAATCCTCCATGAGCATGCATTCAGGTTGGTGTGTTTGCGTTTTATGTAAACATCACTCGGAGGGTGAAATAAAAGCTGTACTTTCCATCTTACCCTCCAAAGCTGGCCAAAACAAGTGACTGGCTTATAGTTGTTCAGGAATATCGGGTGTATCTGACCATGTCCAATGATGATTTGGGAGGAAGCATGCAGTAAGTGAAAAACAGGTTAAGTCACTAGTTTAGGACTCCACTGACCTGCCTTCAATTCCCAGTTCTGCCACAGACTCCCAGTGTGACCTGAGGCAAGCTATTTCCGTCCCAAAACACTTTCACAGTCAGAGAAGGCAAAATCATACTTCATGTGAGTGTTGCCTTTGACTTCATGGAGCCAGTTCCCACCCACGCATTTTGGAGCTTAAAAATTAAATACAAGCTAAAGCACCTTCCTGAATTAGTGCCAGAACTTGCCTGTGTTTCAGCTTCCTACACCTTGAAGAGGAACAAAGGTCACTTCCCTATTCCCACTCGCTTTGCATGCTTAGGCTGAAGTCTGTTTGGTGTAGGACTGAGAGTAATAACTGAGACCGTACTTACGTGCTGGCCTGTTCCCCTGATAAACTGCAGCTGAAGCAAGAGACAGGCTTGCCAGAGGCCTCACTTCTGGCTGCCTTCATCTGCACTCAGAGATTGTTTTATCTTACCCACTTATTCCCTGAGAGGGCCTTTCTCCACTGCTGGCAGATAACTGGGAATCCATCATGCGTAGCTCATGTCAGTACAGAAAAATCAGTGTCTCCATTTAGATAAATGGTTAGGTTTCTTTCTGGTAGGGGGCTCCCTGACTTGTAATGCCTCTTCATTTTTTCATGGAATGGTCTGTTGTGACAGTATACAGCTAAGTTTATATAACTGGCACCTTAGAGTGCTCCCCTAAACAGGATATTCCTGTTGGCGAGGGACTGCGCATTTGCTTAAACCAACAGTTCTAAGTTTCAGCAACCCTTGACAGGTACAAACAAGGAACCACAGGGATAGCTGAGGGGAGAAGGGCTTACCACGCTTAACAAGAAATAGACTTTGGCATTTACATGCATATTGCGGATATGCTCTACAAGGTAAACAAATAAGGCATAAAAGCATATTTGGCTATTCAAATGACCTGATTGTTCCCATTATGGTGATGTCTCCTGGCATGTATTTAGTAACATGCCAATTAACTTCGCATGCATCAGGAAGAAAACTTTTCACTATCTGTTTCACAATGGTTTCTGATGCCACTTTCTTCCTAGTTTTATTTATTTATTTTGAGGGACTGTTTGAAATTAAAATAGATCTTGGCTCTGGCTGACCATGCTGCTGGTGCCAGGGATGATATTTACTGGGGCACAGACAGTACAGCCAGGGCTCCCGAGGCTGCTGGAAGCAGCACTGGATCCAAGTCAGGCATTTGCAGGTCCCTCCTCCAGGTCCAGGTCCTCCTCTTGCCCGGGCAGTTGATGTGCCAGTGGCAGATTGTCTCGTCCCCACACAGAGTGATGACTTCTGAGCTGCCTCCACTTCCCTGAATAATATATGTACCTATATGACCTGAATATGCAAAGTAGTAACCAAAGACAGCCTCGGTGAGACTCAGGTTATTTAAGCCTCAGGTACATATGCATGGCTCCAACCTGACGGTTACTGCCACCATTAGGCCAACAAGCATGGCCAAGGCCTTCCAGAACATTTAGCGAACTACTCACCCTCCACAGCAGGTTTTTGATTCTAGAATTAAATGCATCAAGCAGTTTGTTTAGCTCTTCTGAAAAAGAAGTTAAAAAAATCATGGGGAAAGCAGAAAGCAAACAGGACATTGAATTCAGCAGCCTTCCTTGCTGGAGACATGCATTAGAAGAGCAAATGGGATTTTTAGACGTCTGACTGATAGAATGGTTATTAATGCTTCTCTAGTTATGTGAATAAGTTCGTTCTGGTCATATGACAACTGTTGGCGAGCTGAATCATAACCGGCAAGTTAAACACTTTGTGGTAAAATAACCTTTGCCCCAACATTCCAGCTAACTGGATAAAATGAATCTAATAATTATTATAATTCACTTCACCCTTATTGCATCTACATAACTTCTGGGAACTCACATGAAATTTCCCCATGTACTAATTTTTTAACATGGTTTGAAAGTTGTCGTCGTGGAGAAAGTCAGGTAGGTGGATGATGTGCAAAGGCTTAAAAAGCACAGCGTTTGTAGGCCGTGGGGCAATACCGATGCCAGGGCCATGCATCCAGCAAGCTGTGACAGGGACCACTGGAGAGTGGCACCCAAACAGCACACAGATTTTCTCCTCCTTGGCAAGGGTCTGTGTGAACCACCTCGCCGAGATGCTCTCCCTTCCCTCACAGATGACATTTCATTTACAATCATGCTAGCAAAAAAGCTGGCGACGTGGCAGCTCACTAGCACCTCACGACAAATGGGTCTCAGAGGCACATGAACTGAAAACCACCTTTTACATAGTACTCAAGGGGGTCAAGCTTATTTTCAGGCCCAGTGTACTCTGATAAGCATGCAAAAATTCTGGTTTATAGGACTTGGGGACATGACAGCTTGCTTTTTAGAAACAGAGCAGAGGTCTTGCAGCCCCTGGAGGCATAACCCATCTTTATCTGTATTGCAAATGCCTCTTAGAAGCAGAGAGGTTCCAGATGCCTGCCAAAATGATGCCCACCATCCCAGGCTGCCCTCTGGGCTGAAGCTGGGCCAGTATAAACCCCAGCAGGAACTCCCCGTGGTCAGCGGGGACTTGATTTTTGTCTGGGCTTGAAGGAACTGCCATCATATAAATAATCACCAAGCACATCAAAGCCTTTGCAAACATTTCATTTAATTTCACATTTTAATGCTAGGAATGGGCTCGGGTTTAGGTGTGGTGGTTTCACATATTTTTGGAACCTGTTTATCCATCTTTGATTAAGACTCTGAGAAGGCAGCTCAAAATACTTCAGTGACTCCAGTGATGCTGTAATTTCTGCTTCTTTGTTTTCTAAATACAATTAAGTTAAATTCCTGTCTCCATCTCAAGCTGTTTCCTGGAGAGACTAAATTTAGGGGCCAGCATTGCAAGGCTTTATTTGGTTTGGTTTGGTTTCAGATCAATGACTGAGCTGGTGAGCAAAGATGCGAAAACCTATTTTCTATCTGGCATATCTTAGACTTACCCTAACAACCTATCTTCCAGCTAAATTTTGTATGTTGTCTTCTTTTATTTAAGATGACAAGCAAATAATTGTTAATAAAGTATACCTTGTCCTCGCAGTGCTTGCTGTCCTTTCACACACTGGCATACTTTAACAATGGGAAGTTAGCAGTGGGAAACATCACTTCAACTGGCAAACTTTCAGCCCGCATCCCACAGGGGCAGGGTTTTTCAAAATGTATTTGGCCATGGTTGCCCCCATCTGAAGCAGCTTGAAGGACTTTAGCACTAGGACACTTGCTTTTCTCCTGCCCTGCTGCTTCTTCCAAAACAAAATCTGACAGCAGCCCGGCTTTATTGTCCATCTCAGGATCCACAGAACCACGTACTTTGAAGGGATGTTGCTGATGCCATGTCTCTGGCCAGCTGTTGATAATATGGGTCAGTATACACAGTGGGAGGCTTGTTACTAAGGAGTAACTTCATGTGCTGTGAAACACAAGGCAAGTTTAAGGAAAATCCTGTGTATAGGAAGAAGCAGAAATTAGAACTGGGAAGGTCTTCCTCTATTAAGTAATTTTTCTGCCAATATTAGCATAGAATAGGAGTATCCAGACATTCCATCAACCATGGAGCCCACGCCACTGCCCACAGCAAAGATCTGGAAAGGTTTGTGGCTTCATGACTAGTTGTGGACACAAACCACCAAGCAGGTATTTAAGAGCTTTAGCTGTCCTGTGCCTCATTGTTTACACAAAGTTATCTCAGGTCAGCTGCTGCGTGGATACAGCCTCTCATACCACACACATCACAAGCTGCTTTTTTCATGATGTGGTAAATGGCCTTCAAGGGTCACTTAGAATGTTTTTTTTTTTTCAACAAAATACTGCACATAGGGTATTACCACCTCATAGAAACTTTTCCTCCTGAGGAAATAGTACAAAACTGAGATTCTCAAAAGCCAAGTTTAATTACTGCCCTGCTATGAACTAGGACCTTTGATTCCCTGAGGCCTTTCGTTCTCTGCCTACCCATAGATCTGCCAGTAAAGCCCTCTTTTGTTTTTCTTTGAGAATTGCATCCAATATACTAAAGGGACATGGCAGCTTGCAGAACTCAGAACTATGGGTTGCTGCTTCTTGGCTGGTGGAATACTATGGTATCCAGTATTATTCTGAACCAGACCTGGCATTTGCAAATGCAGGATGAGGTGGAATACATTTCCAATTCCCTCCACAAGACACAGTGATTCTGTTCCTGCACAAGTCACCATGCAGGGAGAATACACAGTGCAGATGTTCTAAATATCTTTGCACTGCATCTTTATTTTTCAGTTTCCCCTCCCTGGGACATGGGCAGGCCCAAGCAGAAGGATCTCCTTTTCTACACCATTCCTTGGAGCAACAAAGTGAGGCAGTGACCACAGCGTCCTGTGCATCTTTGTGTCCCTCCTTAACTTTGACCCAAAGAAGGAATAAATGAGTTAACACCCTGGGAGAAGGACCCCTCAGCAGTGCACAGTGGAGATTCTTCTTTGCTGAAATGAACAGGACAGTTTTCAGCTGACCAGGACAGTGCAGATTAACTTCTGCAAGGTCTTCCCTCTGTTGGCTTTCTTTCATCCCACCTGTTTGGCTCTTTGTTGACACTACAGGAGACAGGCATTTAACTTTTTCATTTGGAATGGGAGCTGCAAGTTAGGAGAAGAGAACACTGCCACCTTTAGAGAGTTGGTGGTAGAGCATCCGGAAATGCACACGAGCAGTCTCAAAGCCTCACTCCAAGAGCTTGCAATCAAAACACTAGGCTGCTGCTCATTTTTCTCCTTCTGAGACAGGGTGTCTTAAGCTAGCCCCATGCCAACAGTAGCAGACCTCCCATAATTATTATATCTTTGTATTCAAATGCACGATCAGATATAACTATTGATTTTTTTTTAATTTATTTTTATTTTGCTTGCCTGTAAATGCATGAATTCAGTTTGAAGGATCTGGGCTTTCCACAGAGTATTTAGAGCCAGTGATTTAAAAAGCCTAAGCTAAAATAGTCCAGCAGCAGTCTCACCTCAGCAAAATCAGATTCCATTTTGCAGAACTCAGTCTTCAATGTGAACTTTCATGTTCTGTCCAGTATTTGTCACTTGTTTATGGTGTAAAATTCTTGCCTGCACGGCAGTGTTTTTGCACCAGGAGGTGCTGATCTATCGTGTTCCCTGCAAGAAAGGCACTCCCACTTTGTGAAGTATCAGTTTACATGCTTTTTATTGGAGCTAACACTATGAAGAAGGAGAGAGAAATGCCGATTATTGTTACATCCCTTCAGATACTGGCAACCCTGAGTTGCACAGAATCTAATGATCCAATCCATTGTGCAGGGTGCTGTGCAGATCCAGTCCACGGAAGTGTTATCCCATTTTGGTCATTTGAGACATTATAGAATTTTCTTGCAAGAAAGCAACTCTGTGTCATTCCTATTGTCAAACAAAGATGATGTTCAAATGAGATCTTCTTGCTGCCCTTTTAGATAAAGGCAAGCCCATGCAGGTGGTGGAATTGCCGGTACCAAGTGGGAGCTCCCCGCAGGCTCCCCCATCACGGTGAGCTAGGGGGACTGTCCGGCAGTTGAAGGATGCTTGCAACACAGCAGAGCCTAAAGGCCAGCTGGACCTGCAGTACCATGCAGCCCAGCTCAGCGCTGTGCCTCCTCTGGTAAACTGTGGTGTGGATCACTACGGCCTTGGCATACAGTGCTCTCTTGGTCAGTGGTACAGGAGGTGTCTCTCATTGCATTGAGGCTGCTAGGGCAGTGACCGTGGAGAAGACTCAGCTGCTGTCACAATTACACAGGGGGATTAATGAGGAGAAAATATCCAAATTTCACTTTCTTTTGCAGGCTTAAGCACAACACATCCTCAGTGACGAAAGAGCTGCTAAGCTGGCATGTCTGCTCTGGAGGCACCCAAAGTGACTAATGGCTCACCTTACTTCCTGTTCGGGAAACCTCCACTTGGTTTGAAGGCAAAGTGCATCTCATCACCAGAGCGTGACAAGCTGTTGATGGGGTACCTGCTGATGCAGGAGGGCAAGAATGGTTTCAGCAGCCTGCAGCTGGCCTCAAAGCAGCAGCAGCCCAGCTAGAAACATGGCTGTTTCAGAACACACCTTGGTATTCCAGGAACACGGACCTGCTGGCCAAGAAAGGATGTACTGTATGCATCACCAGTGATCCAAAAGCACTTCTAGAAAAGAGCAGTTAGGCTAATGCATAATATGCCCCAGAGCAGAGATCTTGCACCAAATTACCACCTCGTGCCCGTTGCTGCAGAGATTTCAATTGGAAAACCACAGGAGGGCTGTCAATCAAATTAAATTGGTGTTAGTCCACAGCTCCAGCATGATTCCAGTGCTGCAGAGCCCCATGCCAGGAGGGGTGGCCTGTTTTGGACACCGCTGTGTGTGCATAAATGGACATGCTTGATCCGGGCAGGCTCGCCAGGAGCCTGGAAAGGTTTGCAAATGCATTTGGCAAAAAGCATGCCACGAAGAACTGCTGACACGAAATGTTCTGGAAGTTTCATGTTTTGTGGGAAACCCTTCTCCAGCATGTGAAACAGCCACTCAGCCAGCCACAGTCAGAGTGTGGTGTGCAGCACAGATCAGCAGATCTCACACTTGCTTCCTAGGAGATGCTTCAAGAAGATGAAGCAAACAAAATCCCCAAATCCCATGCTGTTTGGATCAACAGCTTTTATATTTGGTGCAAGAAATAAATGCCCATCAACCTAGAGATAATTTTAGGTGCACAAAGAAGACTTCAGTTTCTCAGCTCCTGGACAAGACAGTCTAATACTTCCTATTGCTGCCATGACTAGCTGAGATTTGGTCTAGCAATCCAGGAGAGAGACATCTAAGAACCCATTGCCTTACAGCTTCCCACCCCTGCTTGTTCTAGACAGGCAAAAAAACCTGTGCAGCACTGACTTTCCCTGGTCGTTTTTCTCTTAAGAGTAAGTTGGTTGTTCTTACTTCTTTTTTCTTTGTATTATGAGAAGGTTCACACCTTGTAAGAATAAAATATGTCATTACAGATATCTGTTCCCAACAGTGTCTCTATTTTTATACAGTTATCTTTCTATTTTTACCAGCCAGAGCAGACCCCAAGCACAAACGCTCCTGCCTCCTCTTAAAACAACCAAAACCATGCTTCTCTCTTGGAAATGTGCAGAACATGCCAGAGTTGAAAGAGAAATTTAACTCTCCAGACCACAGCCAAACCAAAACCGAAGAGTCAGTGTGGAAGCCCTCCTTAGAGTATTTGGGTTTGCATTGCCACATTTACGAGGATGTTAGTTCATCACACTGCGTGCGACGTATTTAATGCACGTCATAAACCTGTGTTTGCACAAAAACTTTTCCCTCCCTTAAAAAATGATGAGTGTTGAGACTATAGCACATGCTGATGAAAGCAAGCAGACATATGCTTCATAAGGCATCCACTACGGCATGTGTCTGGTGCAGCAACAAATTTGGCACTTTGGAAAACCCAACGAACCACCAAATGCACAGTGACCAGCTGCAAACTGCCTGAAACACTGCTGCACTTTGCATGAGAAGCAGGAAAAATGTGCCTCAGAGCCCCAGCTGAATAGCTTTGACATTAACCTGGCACTTGCACTCACCCACCTCTGCTGCACCGCATGTAGGAGTGCATGTTTTGTGCTCACCCCAGGTGTCTCCTATTTCAGTACAAAAGTCATTTAGGTCTACGAAGGAGGGCCACCTTGCAGTGTGGATGGGAAGCAGCTCTTCCACCTTTGAGCTAGGATACCAGCCCTGCTGCCAGCCCCTTTGCAAGG